>NW_027669272.1:1125000-1287500 GCF_964194185.1 Rhinolophus hipposideros
GGGTTAGGGTTAGGATTAGGGTTTAGGGTTAGGGTTAAGGTTAGGGTTGGTGTTAGGGTTAGGGTTAGGGTTAGGGTTAGGGTTGGTGTTAGGTTTAGGGTTAGGGTTAGGGTTACGGTTAGGGTTAGGGTTAGGGTTAGGGTTAGGGTTAGGGTTAGGGTTGGTGTTAGGTATAGGGTTAGGGTTAGGGTTAGGGTTAGGGTTGGTGTTAGGGTTAGGGTTAGGGTTAGGGTTAGTGTTAGGGTTAGGGTTAGGGTTAGGGTTAGGATTAGGGTTAGGGTTGGTGTTAGGGTTAGGGTTAGGTTTAGGGTTAGGGTTCGTGTTAGGCATAGGTTTAGGGTTAGGGTTAGGGTTAGGGTTAGGGTTGGTGTTAGGGTTAGGGTTAGGGTTAGGGTTAGGGTTGGTGTTAGGGTTAGAGTTAGGGTTAGGTTTAGGGTTAGGGTTGGTGTTAGGGTTAGGGTTAGGGTTAGGGTTGGTGTTAGGGTTAGGGTTAGGGTTAGGGTTAGGGTTAAGGTTAGGGTTAGGGTTAGGATTAGGGTTAGGATTTGTGTTAGGGTTAGGGTTAGGGTTAGGGTTAGGGTTGGTGTTAGGGTTAGGGTTAGGGTTAGAGTTAGGGTTAGGGTTAGTGTTAGGGTTGGTGTTAGGGTTAGGGTTAGGGTTAGGGTTAGGGTTGGTGTTAGGGTTAAGGTTTGGGTTAGGGTTAGGGTTGGTGTTAGGTTTAGGTTTAGGGTTAGGGTTAGGGTTAGGGTTGGTGTTAGGGTTAGGGTTAGGGTTAGGGTTAGGGTTGGTGTTAGGGTTAGGTTTAGGGTTAGGGTTAGGGTTGGTGTTAGGGTTAGGGTTAGGGTTAGAGTTAGGGTTAGGGTTAGGGTTAGGGTTGGTGTTAGGGTTAGGGTTAGGGTTAGGGTTAGGGTTGGTGTTAGGGTTAGTGTTTGGGTTAGGGTTAGGGTTGGTGTTAGGTTTAGGGTTAGGGTTAGGGTTAGGGTTAGGGTTGGTGTTAGGGTTAGTGTTAGGGTTAGGGTTCGTGTTAGGCATAGGGTTAGGGTTAGGGTTAGGGTTAGAATTAGGGTTGGTGTTAGGGTTAGGGTTAGGGTTAGGGTTAGGTTTGGTGTTAGGGTTAGGGTTAGGGTTAGGATTAGGTTTAGTGTTGGTGTTAGGGTTAGGGTTAGGTTTAGGTTTAGGGTTGGTGTTAGGGTTAGGGTTAGGGTTAGGGTTAGGGTTGGTGTTAGGGTTAGGGTTAGGGTTAGGGTTAGGGTTGGTGTTAGGTATAGGGTTAGGGTTAGGGTTAGGGTTAGGTTTGGTGTTAGGGTTAGGGTTAGGGTTAGGGTTAGTGTTAGGGTTAGGGTTAGGGTTAGGGTTAGGTTACCCCGAGCACTACCCCTCGCCCTAGGCCTACGCCTAGCACTACCTCTGGTCCTAGCCCTACCCCTGTCCCTACAGCTCTCCCTACTTATAGGCCCACCCCCATCACTACCCCTAGCCACAGCTCCCACTCCTGGTCCTAGGCCTACTCCGAGGTTTACCCCGACACCCACCCCTTTCCCTTTGCCTACCCCAGCGCTACGCCTACCGCTCCCACTAGCCCTACCTCGGGCCCTAGACCAACGCCCAGTGCTCACTCCAGTCCGAAGCCTAGCACTTGCCCGTCGCCAACCGGTACACCTTGCCCTACCTATAGCCAGAGCACTAACCCGTGTCCTACGAAATCACCCTGGACCCACCATTAGCCACACCCTAATCAGCCCTACATCCGTTCGGAGTCCTAGGACTACCCGGAGCCATTTCGTGACACCTACCCCTAGTCCTCGGCCAACCCCTACCACTACCACTAGTCCTAGGCTTAACATGAGCCCTAACCCTAACACTGCCAGTGGGCCTCTGCCAAACACTAGCCCTTCAACTAACCCTACCCCGAGCAATACCCCTCGCCCTAGGCCTACGCCTAGCACTACCTCTGGTCCTACCACTACCCCTGGCCCTACAGCTCCCCCTACCCATAGGCCCACCCCCAACCCTACCACTAGCCACAGCTCCCACTCCTGGCCCTAGGCCTACTCCGTGGTTTACCTCGACACCCACCCCTTGCCCTATGCCTACCCCAGCGCTACGCCTACCGCTCTCACTAGCCCTAGCTCGGGCCCTAGACCAACGCCCATGGCTCCTTCTAGTCCGAGGCCTAGAACTTGCCCGTCGCTGACCAGTACAACTTGCCCTTGTTAGGGTTAGGGTTAGGGTTAGGGTTAGGGTTAGGATTAGGGTTTAGGGTTAGGGTTAGGGTTAGGGTTGGTGTTAGGGTTAGGGTTAGGGTTAGGGTTAGGATTAGGGTTAGGGTTTGTGTTAGGTTTAGGGTTAGGGTTAGGGTTGGTGTTAGGGTTAGGGTTAGGGTTAGGGTTAGGGTTGGTGTTAGGTATAGGGTTAGGGTTAGGGTTAGGGTTAGGGTTAGGGTTGGGGTTAGGGTTAGGGTTAGGGTTAGTGTTAGGGTTAGGGTTAGGGTTAGGGTTAGGATTAGGGTTTAGGGTTAGGGTTAGGGTTAGGTTTGGTGTTATGGTTAGGGTTAGGGTTAGGGTTAGGGTTGGTGTTAGGTTTAGGGTATGGGTTAGGGTTAGGGTTAGGGTTGGTGTTAGGGTTAGGGTTAGGGTTAGGGTTAGGGTTAGGATTAGGGTTAGGGTTGCTGTTAGGGTTAGGGTTAGGGTTAGGGTTAGGGTTGGTGTTAGGGTTAGGGTTAGTGTTACGGTTAGGGTTGGTGTTAGGTATAGGTTTAGGATTAGGGTTAGGGTTGGTGTTAGGGTTAGGGTTAGGGTTAGTGTTAGGGTTAGGGATAGGGTTAGGGTTAGGATTAGGGTTAGGGTTGGTGTTAGGGTTAGGGTTAGGGTTAGGGTTAGTGTTGGTGTTAGGCATAAAGTTAGGGTTAGGGTTAGGGTTAGGGTTGGTGTTAGGTTTAGGGTTAGGGTTAGGGTTAGGGTTGGTGTTAGGTTTAGGGTTAGGGTTAGGATTAGGGTTAGGGTTGGTGTTAGGGTTAGGGTTAGGGTTAGGGTTAGGGTTGGTGTTAGGGTTAGGGTTAGGGTTAGAGTTAGGGTTAGGGTTAGGGTTAGTGTTGGTGTTAGGGTTAGGGTTAGGGTTAAGGTTGGTGTTATGGTTAGTGTTTGGGTTAGGGTTAGGGTTGGTGTTAGGTTTAGGGTTAGGGTTAGGGTTAGGGTTAGGGTTGGTGTTAGGGTTAGGGTAGGGGTTAGGGTTCGTGTTAGGCATAGGGTTAGGGTTAGGGTTAGGGTTAGGGTTAGGGTTGGTGTTAGGGTTAGGGTTAGGGTTAGGGTTAGGGTTGGTGTTAGGGTTAGGGTTAGGGTTAGGATTAGGGTTAGGATTGGTGTTAGGGTTAGTGTTAGGTTTAGGGTTAGGGTTGGTGTTAGGGTTAGGGTTAGGGTTAGGGTTAGGGTTAGGGTTGGTGTTAGGGTTAGGGTTAGGGTTAGGGTTAGGGTTGGTGTTAGGTATAGGGTTAGGGTTAGGGTTAGGGTTAGGGTTAGGGTTGGTGTTAGGGTTAGGGTTAGGGTTAGGGTTAGTGTTAGGGTTAGGGTTAGGGTTAGGGTTAGGGTTAGGGTTAGGTTACCCCGAGCACTACCCCTCGCCCTAGGCCTACGCCTAGCACTACATCTGGTCCTACCCCTACCCCTGTCCCTACAGCTCCCCCTACCCATAGGCCCACCCCCATCCCTACCCCTAGCCACAGCTCCCATTCCTGGTCCTAGGCCTACTCCGAGGTTTACCCCGACACCCACCCCTTGCCCTTTGCCTACCCCAGCGCTACGCCTACCGCTCCCACTAGCCCTACCTCGGGCCCTAGACCAACGCCCAGTGATCACTCTAGTCCGAAGCCTAGCACTTGCCCGTTGCCAACCGGTACACCATGCCCTACCGATAGCCAGAGCACTAAACCGTGTCCTACGAAATCAACCTGGACCCACCATTAGCCACACCCTAATCCAGCCCTACATCCGTTCGGAGTCCTAGGACTACCCGGAGCCATTTCGTGACACCTACCCCTAGTTCTCGGCCAACCACTACCACTACCACTAGTCCTAGGCTTAACATGAGCCCTAACCCTAACACTGCCAGTGGGCCTCTGCCAAACACTAGCCCTTCAACTAACCCTACCCCGAGCACTACCCCTCGCCCTAGGCCTACGCCTAGCACTACCTCTGGTCCTACCACTACCCCTGGCCCTACAGCTCCCCCTACCCATAGGGCCCCCCCAACCCTACCACTAGCCACAGCTCCCACTCCTGGCCCTAGGCCTACTCCGAGGTTTACCTCGACACCCACCCCTTACCCTATGCCTATCCCAGCGCTACGCCTACCGCTCTCACTAGCCCTAGCTCGGGCCCTAGACCAACGCCCATGGCTCCTTCTAGTCCGAGGCCTAGAACTTGCCCGTCGCTGACCAGTGCACCGTGCCCTTGTTAGGGTTAGGGTTAGGGTTAGGGTTAGGGTTAGGGTTAGGTATAGGGTTAGGGTTAGGGTTAGGGTTAGGGTTGGTGTTAGGGTTAGGGTTAGGGTTAGGGTTAGTGTTAGGGTTAGGGTTAGGGTTAGGGTTAGGATTAGGGTTAGGGTTGGTGTTAGGGTTAGGGTTAGGTTTAGGGTTAGGGTTCGTGTTAGGCCTATGTTTAGGGTTAGGGTTAGGGTTAGGGTTAGGGTTGGTGTTAGGGTTAGGGTTAGGGTTAGGGTTGGTGTTAGGTTAGATTTAGGGTTAGGTTTAGGGTTAGGGTTGGTGTTAGGGTTAGGGTTAGGGTTAGGGTTGGTGTTAGGGTTAGGGTTAGGGTTAGGGTTAGGGTTAAGGTTAGGGTTAGGGTTAGGATTAGGGTTAGGATTTGTGTTAGGGTTAGGGTTAGGGTTAGGGTTAGGGTTGGTGTTAGGGTTAGGGTTAGGGTTAGAGTTAGGGTTAGGGTTAGGGTTAGGGTTGGTGTTAGGTTTAGGGTTAGGGTTAGGGTTACGGTTAGGGTTGGTGTTAGGGTTAGGGTTAGGGTTAGGGTTAGGATTAGGGTTAGGGTTTGTGTTAGGTTTAGGGTTAGGGTTAGGGTTGGTGTTAGGGTTAGGGTTAGGGTTAGGGTTAGGGTTGGTGTTAGGTATAGGGTTAGGGTTAGGGTTAGGGTTAGGGTTGGGATTAGAATTAGGGTTAGGGTTAGGGTTAGTGTTAGGGTTAGGGTTAGGGTTAGGGTTAGGATTAGGGTTTAGGGTTAGGGTTAGGGTTAGGTTTGGTGTTATGGTTAGGGTTAGGGTTAGGGTTAGGGTTGGTGTTAGGTTTAGGGTTAGGGTTAGGGTTAGGGTTAGGGTTGGTGTTAGGGTTAGGGTTAGGGTTAGGGTTAGAGTTAGTATTAGGGTTAGGGTTAGGGTTACGGTTAGGGTTGGTGTTAGGTATAGGTTTAGGTTTAGGGTTAGGGTTGGTGTTAGGGTTAGGGTTAGGGTTAGGGTTAGTGTTAGGGTTAGGGATAGGGTTAGGGTTAGGATTAGGGTTAGGGTTGGTGTTAGGGGTAGGGTTAGGGTTAGGGTTGGTGTTAGGGTTAGGGTTAGGGTTAGGGTTACGGTTAAGGTTAGGGTTAGGGTTAGGATTAAGGTTAGGATTTGTGTTAGGGTTAGGGTTAGGGTTAGGATTAGGGTTAGGGTTGGTGTTAGGGTTAGGGTTAGGTTTAGGGTTAGGGTTCGTGTTAGGCATAGGTTTAGGGTTAGGGTTAGGGTTAGGGTTAGGGTTGGTGTTAGGGTTAGAGTTAGGGTTAGGTTTAGGGTTAGGGTTGGTGTTAGGGTTAGGGTTAGGGTTAGGGTTGGTGTTAGGGTTAGGGTTAGGGTTAGGGTTAGGGTTAAGGTTAGGGTTAGGGTTAGGATTAGGGTTAGGATTTGTGTTAGGGTTAGGGTTAGGGTTAGGGTTAGGGTTGGTGTTAGGGTTAGGGTTAGGGTTAGAGTTAGGGTTAGGGTTAGGGTTAGGGTTGGTGTTAGGGTTAGGGTTAGGGTTAGGGTTATGGTTGATGTTAGGGTTAGGTTTTGGGTTAGGGTTAGGGTTGGTGTTAGGTTTAGGTTTAGGGTTAGGGTTAGGGTTAGGGTTGGTGTTAGGGTTAGGGTTAGGGTTAGGGTTAGGGTTAGGGTTAGGGTTGGTGTTAGGGTTAGGGTTAGGTTTAGGGTTAGGGTTGGTGTTAGGGTTAGGGTTAGGGTTAGAGTTAGGGTTAGGGTTAGGGTTAGGGTTGGTGTTAGGGTTAGGGTTAGGGTTGGTGTTAGGGTTAGTGTTTGGGTTAGGGTTAGGGTTGGTGTTAGGTTTAGGGTTAGGGTTAGGGTTAGGGTTAGGGTTGGTGTTAGGGTTAGTGTTAGGGTTAGGGTTCGTGTTAGGCATAGGGTTAGGGTTAGGGTTAGGGTTAGAATTAGGGTTGGTGTTAGGGTTAGGGTTAGGGTTAGGGTTAGGTTTGGTGTTAGGGTTAGGGTTAGGGTTAGGATTAGGTTTAGGGTTGGTGTTAGGGTTAGGGTTAGGTTTAGGTTTAGGGTTGGTGTTAGGGTTAGGGTTAGGGTTAGGGTTAGGGTTGGTGTTAGGGTTAGGGTTAGGGTTAGGATTAGGGTTGGTGTTAGGTATAGGGTTAGGGTTAGGGTTAGGGTTAGGGTTGGTGTTAGGGTTAGGGTTAGGGTTAGGGTTAGTGTTAGGGTTAGGGTTAGGGTTAGGGTTAGGTTACCCCGAGCACTACCCCTCGCCCTAGGCCTACGCCTAGCACTACCTCTGGTCCTACCCCTACCGCTGTCCCTACAGGTCTCCCTACTTATAGGCCCACCCCCATCCCTACCCCTAGCCACAGCTCCCACTCCTGGTCCTAGGCCTACTCCGAGGTTTACCCCGACACCCACCCCTTGCCCTTTGCCTACCCCAACGCTACGCCTACCGCTCCCACTAGCCCTACCTCGGGCCCTAGACCAACGCCCAGTGCTCACTCTATTCCGAAGCCTAGCACTTGCCCGTCGCCAACCGGTACACCTTGCCCTACCTATATCCAGAGCACTAACCCGTGTCCTACGAAATCACCCTGGACCCACCATTAGCCACACCCTAATCAGCCCTACATCCGTTCGGAGTCCTAGGACTACCCGGAGCCATTTCGTGACACCTACCCCTAGTCCTCGGCCAACCCCTACCACTACCACTAGTCCTAGGCTTAACATGAGCCCTAACCCTAACACTGCCAGTGGGCCTCTGCCAAACACTAGCCCTTCAACTAACCCTACCCCGAGCAATACCCCTCGCCCTAGGCCTACGCCTAGCACTACCTCTGGTCCTACCACTACCCCTGGCCCTACAGCTCCCCCTACCCATAGGCCCACACCCAACCCTACCACTAGCCACAGCTCCCACTCCTGGCCCTAGGCCTACTCCGTGGTTTACCTCGACACCCACCCCTTGCCCTATGCCTACCCCAGCGCTACGCCTACCGCTCTCACTAGCCCTAGCTCGGGCCCTAGACCAACGCCCATGGCTCCTTCTAGTCCGAGGCCTAGAACTTGCCCGTCGCTGACCAGTACAACTTGCCCTTGTTAGGGTTAGGGTTAGGGTTAGGGTTAGGGTTAGGATTAGGGTTTAGGGTTAGGGTTAGGGTTAGGGTTGGTGTTAGGGTTAGGGTTAGGGTTAGGGTTAGGGTTGGTGTTAGGTTTAGGGTTAGGGTTAGGGTTACGGTTAGGGTTGGTGTTAGGGTTAGGGTTAGGGTTAGGGTTAGGATTAGGGTTAGGGTTTGTGTTAGGTTTAGGGTTAGGGTTAGGGTTGGTGTTAGGGTTAGGGTTAGGGTTAGGGTTAGGGTTGGTGTTAGGTATAGGGTTAGGGTTAGGGTTAGGGTTAGGGTTAGGGTTGGGGTTAGGGTTAGGGTTAGGGTTAGGGTTAGTGTTAGGGTTAGGGTTAAGGTTAGGGTTAGGATTAGGGTTTAGGGTTAGGGTTAGGGTTAGGTTTGGTGTTATGGTTAGGGTTAGGGTTAGGGTTAGGGTTGGTGTTAGGTTTAGGGTTAGGGTTAGGGTTAGGGTTAGGGTTGGTGTTAGGGTTAGGGTTAGGGTTAGGGTTAGGGTTAGGATTAGGGTTAGGGTTGCTGTTAGGGTTAGGGTTAGGGTTA
Organism: Rhinolophus hipposideros; assembly: GCF_964194185.1. Taxonomy (NCBI): domain Eukaryota; kingdom Metazoa; phylum Chordata; class Mammalia; order Chiroptera; family Rhinolophidae; genus Rhinolophus; species Rhinolophus hipposideros. Next base: position 1,133,109 of record NW_027669272.1, read on the forward strand.
GGGTTAGGGTTGGTGTTAGGGTTAGGGTTAGGGTTACGGTTAGGGTTGGTGTTAGGTATAGGTTTAGGGTTAGGGTTAGGGTTGGTGTTAGGGTTAGGGTTAGGGTTAGGGTTAGTGTTAGGGTTAGGGATAGGGTTAGGGTTAGGATTAGGGTTAGGGTTGGTGTTAGGGTTAGGGTTAGGGTTAGGGTTAGTGTTGGTGTTAGGCATAAAGTTAGGGTTAGGGTTAGGGTTAGGGTTGGTGTTAGGTTTAGGGTTAGGGTTAGGGTTAGGGTTGGTGTTAGGTTTAGGGTTAGGGTTAGGATTAGGGTTAGGGTTGGTGTTAGGGTTAGGGTTAGGGTTAGGGTTAGGGTTGGTGTTAGGGTTAGGGTTAGGGTTAGGGTTAGAGTTAGGGTTAGGGTTAGGGTTAGGGTTGGTGTTAGGGTTAGGGTTAGGGTTAGGGTTGGTGTTAGGGTTAGGGTTAGGGTTAGGGTTAGGGTTGGTGTTATGGTTAGTGTTTGGGTTAGGGTTAGGGTTGGTGTTAGGTTTAGGGTTAGGGTTAGGGTTAGGGTTAGGGTTGGTGTTAGGGTTAGGGTTAGGGTTAGGGTTCGTGTTAGGCATAGGGTTAGGGTTAGGGTTAGGGTTAGGGTTAGGGTTGGTGTTAGGGTTAGGGTTAGGGTTAGGGTTAGGGTTAGGGTTGGTGTTAGGGTTAGGGTTAGGGTTAGGATTAGGGTTAGGATTGGTGTTAGGGTTAGTGTTAGGTTTAGGGTTAGGGTTGGTGTTAGGGTTAGGGTTAGGGTTAGGGTTAGGGTTAGGGTTGGTGTTAGGGTTAGGGTTAGGGTTAGGGTTGGTGTTAGGTATAGGGTTAGGGTTAGGGTTAGGGTTAGGGTTAGGGTTGGTGTTAGGGTTAGGGTTAGGGTTAGGGTTAGTGTTAGGGTTAGGGTTAGGGTTAGGGTTAGGGTTAGGTTACCCCGAGCACTACCCCTCGCCCTAGGCCTACGCCTAGCACTACATCTGGTCCTACCCCTACCCCTGTCCCTACAGCTCCCCCTACCCATAGGCCCACCCCCATCCCTACCCCTAGCCACAGCTCCCACTCCTGGTCCTAGGCCTACTCCGAGGTTTACCCCGACACCCACCCCTTGCCCTTTGCCTACCCCAGCGCTACGCCTACCGCTCCCACTAGCCCTACCTCGGGCCCTAGACCAACGCCCAGTGATCACTCTAGTCCGAAGCCTAGCACTTGCCCGTCGCCAACCGGTACACCATGCCCTACCGATAGCCAGAGCACTAACCCGTGTCCTACGAAATCAACCTGGACCCACCATTAGCCACACCCTAATCCAGCCCTACATCCGTTCGGAGTCCTAGGACTACCCGGAGCCATTTCGTGACACCTACCCCTAGTCCTCGTCCAACCCCTACCACTACCACTAGTCCTAGGCTTAACATGAGCCCTCACCCTAACACTGCCCGTGGGCCTCTGCCAAACACTAGCCCTTCAACTAACCCTACCCCGAGCACTACCCCTCGCCCTAGGCCTACGCCTAGCACTACCTCTGGTCCTACCACTACCCCTGGCCCTACAGCTCCCCCTACCCATAGGCCCCCCCCAACCCTACCACTAGCCACAGCTCCCACTCCTGGCCCTAGGCCTACTCCGAGGTTTACCTCGACACCCACCCCTTACCCTATGCCTACCCCAGCGCTACGCCTACCGCTCTCACTAGCCCTAGCTCGGGCCCTAGACCAACGCCCATGGCTCCTTCTAGTCCGAGGCCTAGAACTTGCCCGTCGCTGACCAGTGCACCGTGCCCTTGTTAGGGTTAGGGTTAGGGTTAGGGTGAGGGTTAGGATTAGGGTTTAGGGTTAGGGTTAGGGTTAGGGTTGGTGTTAGGGTTAGGGTTAGGGTTAGGGTTAGGGTTGGTGTTAGGTTTAGGGTTAGGATTATGGTTAGGGTTACGGTTAGTGTTGGTGTTAGGGTTAGGGTTAGGGTTAGGGTTAGGATTAGGGTTAGGCTTGGTGTTAGGTTTAGGGTTACGGTTAGGGTTGGAGTTAGGGTTAGGGTTAGGGTTAGGGTTAGGGTTAGAGTTGGTGTTAGGTATATGGTTAGGGTTAGGGTTAGGGTTAGGGTTGGTGTTAGGGTTAGGGTTAGGGTTAGGGTTAGTGTTAGGATTAGGGTTAGGGTTAGGGTTAGGATTAGAGTTAGGGTTCGTGTTAGGCATAGGGTTAGGGTTAGGTTTAGGGTTAGGGTTAGGGTTGGTGTTAGGGTTATGGTTAGGGTTAGGGTTAGTGTTGTTAGGGTTAGGGTTAGGGTTAGGATTAGGGTTAGGGTTGGTGTTAGGGTTAGGGTTAGGGTTAGGGTTGGTGTTAGGGTTATGGTTAGGGTTAGGGTTAGTGTTGTTAGGGTTAGGGTTAGGGTTAGGATTAGGGTTAGGGTTGGTGTTAGGGTTAGGGTTAGGGTTAGGGTTAGGGTTAGGGTTAGGATTAGGGTTAGGATTGGTGTTGGGGTTAGGGTTAGGGTTAGGGTTAGGGTTAGGGTTGGTGTTAGGGTTAGGGTTAGAGTTAGGGTTAGGGTTAGGGTTAGGGTTGGTGTTAGGGTTAGGGTTAGGGTTAGGGTTAGGGTTGGTGTTAGGGTTAGGTTTTGGGTTAGGTTTAGGGTTGGTATTAAGTTTAGGTTTAGGGTTAGGGTTAGGGTTAGGGTTGGTGTTAGGTTTAGGTTTAGGGTTAGGGTTAGGGTTAGGGTTGGTGTTAGGGTTAGGGTTAGGGTTAGGGTTAGGGTTAGGGTTAGGGTTGGTGTTAGGGTTAGGGTTTGGGTTAGGGTTAGGGTTGGTGTTAGGTTTAGGTTTAGGGTTAGGGTTAGGGTTAGGGTTGGTGTTAGGGTTAGGGTTAGGGTTAGGGTTAGGGTTAGGGTTAGGGTTGATGTTAGGGTTAGGGTTTGGGTTAGGGTTAGGGTTGGTGTTAGGTTTAGGTTTAGGGTTAGGGTTAGGGTTAGGGTTGGTGTTAGGGTTAGGGTTAGGGTTAGGGTTAGGGTTAGGGTTAGGGTTGGTGTTAGGGTTAGGGTTAGGGTTAGGGTTAGGGTTGGTGTTAGGGTTAGGGTTAGGGTTAGAGTTAGGGTTAGGGTTAGGGTTAGGGTTGGTGTTAGGGTTAGGGTTAGGGTTGGTGTTAGGGTTAGTGTTTGGGTTAGGGTTAGGGTTGGTGTTAGGTTTAGGGTTAGGGTTAGGGTTAGGGTTAGGGTTGGTGTTAGGGTTAGTGTTAGGGTTAGGGTTCGTGTTAGGCATAGGGTTAGGGTTAGGGTTAGGGTTAGAATTAGGGTTGGTGTTAGGGTTAGGGTTAGGGTTAGGGTTAGGTTTGGTGTTAGGGTTAGGGTTAGGGTTAGGATTAGGTTTAGGGTTGGTGTTAGGGTTAGGGTTAGGTTTAGGTTTAGGGTTGGTGTTAGGGTTAGGGTTAGGGTTAGGGTTAGGGTTGGTGTTAGGGTTAGGGTTAGGGTTAGGGTTAGGGTTGGTGTTAGGTATAGGGTTAGGGTTAGGGTTAGGGTTAGGGTTGGTGTTAGGGTTAGGGTTAGGGTTAGGGTTAGTGTTAGGGTTAGGGTTAGGGTTAGGGTTAGGTTACCCCGAGCACTACCCCTCGCCCTAGGCCTACGCCTAGCACTACCTCTGGTCCTACCCCTACCGCTGTCCCTACAGGTCTCCCTACTTATAGGCCCACCCCCATCCCTACCCCTAGCCACAGCTCCCACTCCTGGTCCTAGGCCTACTCCGAGGTTTACCCCGACACCCACCCCTTGCCCTTTGCCTACCCCAACGCTACGCCTACCGCTCCCACTAGCCCTACCTCGGGCCCTAGACCAACGCCCAGTGCTCACTCTATTCCGAAGCCTAGCACTTGCCCGTCGCCAACCGGTACACCTTGCCCTACCTATATCCAGAGCACTAACCCGTGTCCTACGAAATCACCCTGGACCCACCATTAGCCACACCCTAATCAGCCCTACATCCGTTCGGAGTCCTAGGACTACCCGGAGCCATTTCGTGACACCTACCCCTAGTCCTCGGCCAACCCCTACCACTACCACTAGTCCTAGGCTTAACATGAGCCCTAACCCTAACACTGCCAGTGGGCCTCTGCCAAACACTAGCCCTTCAACTAACCCTACCCCGAGCAATACCCCTCGCCCTAGGCCTACGCCTAGCACTACCTCTGGTCCTACCACTACCCCTGGCCCTACAGCTCCCCCTACCCATAGGCCCACACCCAACCCTACCACTAGCCACAGCTCCCACTCCTGGCCCTAGGCCTACTCCGTGGTTTACCTCGACACCCACCCCTTGCCCTATGCCTACCCCAGCGCTACGCCTACCGCTCTCACTAGCCCTAGCTCGGGCCCTAGACCAACGCCCATGGCTCCTTCTAGTCCGAGGCCTAGAACTTGCCCGTCGCTGACCAGTACAACTTGCCCTTGTTAGGGTTAGGGTTAGGGTTAGGGTTAGGGTTAGGATTAGGGTTTAGGGTTAGGGTTAGGGTTAGGGTTGGTGTTAGGGTTAGGGTTAGGGTTAGGGTTAGGTTTGGTGTTAGGTTTAGGGTTAGGGTTAGGGTTACGGTTAGGGTTGGTGTTAGGGTTAGGGTTAGGGTTAGGGTTAGGATTAGGGTTAGGGTTTGTGTTAGGTTTAGGGTTAGGGTTAGGGTTGGTGTTAGGGTTAGGGTTAGGGTTAGGGTTAGGGTTGGTGTTAGGTATAGGGTTAGGGTTAGGGTTAGGGTTAGGGTTAGGGTTGGGGTTAGGGTTAGGGTTAGGGTTAGGGTTAGTGTTAGGGTTAGGGTTAAGGTTAGGGTTAGGATTAGGGTTTAGGGTTAGGGTTAGGGTTAGGTTTGGTGTTATGGTTAGGGTTAGGGTTAGGGTTAGGGTTGGTGTTAGGTTTAGGGTTATGGTTAGGGTTAGGGTTAGGGTTGGTGTTAGGGTTAGGGTTAGGGTTAGGGTTAGGGTTAGGATTAGGGTTAGGGTTGCTGTTAGGGTTAGGGTTAGGGTTAGGGTTAGGGTTGGTGTTAGGGTTAGGGTTAGGGTTACGGTTAGGGTTGGTGTTAGGTATAGGTTTAGGGTTAGGGTTAGGGTTGGTGTTAGGGTTAGGGTTAGGGTTAGGGTTAGTGTTAGGGTTAGGGATAGGGTTAGGGTTAGGATTAGGGTTAGGGTTGGTGTTAGGGTTAGGGTTAGGGTTAGGGTTAGTGTTGGTGTTAGGCATAAAGTTAGGGTTAGGGTTAGGGTTAGGGTTGGTGTTAGGTTTAGGGTTAGGGTTAGGGTTAGGGTTGGTGTTAGGTTTAGGGTTAGGGTTAGGATTAGGGTTAGGGTTGGTGTTAGGGTTAGGGTTAGGGTTAGGGTTAGGGTTGGTGTTAGGGTTAGGGTTAGGGTTAGGGTTAGAGTTAGGGTTAGGGTTAGGGTTAGGGTTGGTGTTAGGGTTAGGGTTAGGGTTAGGGTTGGTGTTAGGGTTAGGGTTAGGGTTAGGGTTAGGGTTGGTGTTATGGTTAGTGTTTGGGTTAGGGTTAGGGTTGGTGTTAGGTTTAGGGTTAGGGTTAGGGTTAGGGTTAGGGTTGGTGTTAGGGTTAGGGTTAGGGTTAGGGTTCGTGTTAGGCATAGGGTTAGGGTTAGGGTTAGGGTTAGGGTTAGGGTTGGTGTTAGGGTTAGGGTTAGGGTTAGGGTTAGGGTTAGGGTTGGTGTTAGGGTTAGGGTTAGGGTTAGGATTAGGGTTAGGATTGGTGTTAGGGTTAGTGTTAGGTTTAGGGTTAGGGTTGGTGTTAGGGTTAGGGTTAGGGTTAGGGTTAGGGTTAGGGTTGGTGTTAGGGTTAGGGTTAGGGTTAGGGTTGGTGTTAGGTATAGGGTTAGGGTTAGGGTTAGGGTTAGGGTTAGGGTTGGTGTTAGGGTTAGGGTTAGGGTTAGGGTTAGTGTTAGGGTTAGGGTTAGGGTTAGGGTTAGGGTTAGGTTACCCCGAGCACTACCCCTCGCCCTAGGCCTACGCCTAGCACTACATCTGGTCCTACCCCTACCCCTGTCCCTACAGCTCCCCCTACCCATAGGCCCACCCCCATCCCTACCCCTAGCCACAGCTCCCACTCCTGGTCCTAGGCCTACTCCGAGGTTTACCCCGACACCCACCCCTTGCCCTTTGCCTACCCCAGCGCTACGCCTACCGCTCCCACTAGCCCTACCTCGGGCCCTAGACCAACGCCCAGTGATCACTCTAGTTCGAAGCCTAGCACTTGCCCGTCGCCAACCGGTACACCATGCCCTACCGATAGCCAGAGCACTAACCCGTGTCCTACGAAATCAACCTGGACCCACCATTAGCCACACCCTAATCCAGCCCTACATCCGTTCGGAGTCCTAGGACTACCCGGAGCCATTTCGTGACACCTACCCCTAGTCCTCGTCCAACCCCTACCACTACCACTAGTCCTAGGCTTAACATGAGCCCTCACCCTAACACTGCCTGTGGGCCTCTGCCAAACACTAGCCCTTCAACTAACCCTACCCCGAGCACTACCCCTCGCCCTAGGCCTACGCCTAGCACTACCTCTGGTCCTACCACTACCCCTGGCCCTACAGCTCCCCCTACCCATAGGCCCCCCCCAACCCTACCACTAGCCACAGCTCCCACTCCTGGCCCTAGGCCTACTCCGAGGTTTACCTCGACACCCACCCCTTACCCTATGCCTACCCCAGCGCTACGCCTACCGCTCTCACTAGCCCTAGCTCGGGCCCTAGACCAACGCCCATGGCTCCTTCTAGTCCGAGGCCTAGAACTTGCCCGTCGCTGACCAGTGCACCGTGCCCTTGTTAGGGTTAGGGTTAGGGTTAGGGTGAGGGTTAGGATTAGGGTTTAGGGTTAGGGTTAGGGTTAGGGTTGGTGTTAGGGTTAGGGTTAGGGTTAGGGTTAGGGTTGGTGTTAGGTTTAGGGTTAGGATTATGGTTAGGGTTACGGTTAGTGTTGGTGTTAGGGTTAGGGTTAGGGTTAGGGTTAGGATTAGGGTTAGGCTTGGTGTTAGGTTTAGGGTTACGGTTAGGGTTGGAGTTAGGGTTAGGGTTAGGGTTAGGGTTAGGGTTAGAGTTGGTGTTAGGTATATGGTTAGGGTTAGGGTTAGGGTTAGGGTTGGTGTTAGGGTTAGGGTTAGGGTTAGGGTTAGTGTTAGGATTAGGGTTAGGGTTAGGGTTAGGATTAGAGTTAGGGTTCGTGTTAGGCATAGGGTTAGGGTTAGGTTTAGGGTTAGGGTTAGGGTTGGTGTTAGGGTTATGGTTAGGGTTAGGGTTAGTGTTGTTAGGGTTAGGGTTAGGGTTAGGATTAGGGTTAGGGTTGGTGTTAGGGTTAGGGTTAGGGTTAGGGTTGGTGTTAGGGTTATGGTTAGGGTTAGGGTTAGTGTTGTTAGGGTTAGGGTTAGGGTTAGGATTAGGGTTAGGGTTGGTGTTAGGGTTAGGGTTAGGGTTAGGGTTAGGGTTAGGATTAGGGTTAGGATTGGTGTTGGGGTTAGGGTTAGGGTTAGGGTTAGGGTTGGTGTTAGGGTTAGGGTTAGAGTTAGGGTTAGGGTTAGGGTTAGGGTTGGTGTTAGGGTTAGGGTTAGGGTTAGGGTTAGGGTTGGTGTTAGGGTTAGGGTTTGGGTTAGGTTTAGGGTTGGTATTAAGTTTAGGTTTAGGGTTAGGGTTAGGGTTAGGGTTGGTGTTAGGGTTAGGGTTAGGGTTAGGGTTGGTGTTAGGGTTAGGGTTAGGGTTAGGGTTAGGGTTGGTGTTAGGGTTTTGGTTAGGGTTAGGGTTAGGGTTAGGGTTAGGGTTACGGTTGGTGTCAGGGTTAGGGTTAGGGTTAGGGTTGGTGTTAGGTATAGGGTTAGGGTTAGGGTTAGGGTTGGTGTTAGGGTTAGGGCTAGGGTTAGGGTTAGTGTTAGGGTTAGGGTTAGGGTTAGGTTTAGGTTACCCCGAGCACTACCCCTCGCCCTAGGCCTACGCTTAGCACTACCGCTGGTCCTACCACTACCCCTGGCCCTACAGCTCCCCCTACCCATAGGTCCACCCCCACCCCTACCCCTAGCCACAGCTCCCACTCCTGGCCCTAGGCCTACACCGAGGTTTACCTCGACACCCACCCCTTGCCCTATGCCTACCCCAGCGCTACGCCTACCGTTTCCACTAGCCATAGCTCGGGCCCTAGACCAACGCCCATAACTCCCTCTCGTCCGAGGCCTAGAACTTGCCCGTCGCTGACCAGTACACCTTGCCCTTGTTAGGGTTAGGGTTAGGGTTAGGGTTAGGGTTAGGGTTAGGGTTAGGGTTAGGGTTTAGGGTTAGGGTTAGGGTTGGTGTTAGGGTTAGGGTTAAGGTTAGGGTTAGGGTTAGTGTTAGGGTTAGGGTTAGGGTTAGGGTTAGGGTTAGGATTAGGGTTAGGGTTGGTGTTAGGGTTAGGATTAGGGTTAGTGTTAGGGTTAGGGTTATGGTTAGGGTTAGGGTTATTGTTAGGTTTAGGGTTAGAATTAGGGTTAGAATCAGGGTTAGGGTTGGTGTTAGGGTTAGGGTTAGGTTAGGGTTAGGGTTAGGGTTAGGGTTAGGGTCAGGTTACACCGATCACTACCCCTCGCCCTAGGCCTACGCCTAGCACTACCTCTGGTCCTATCCCTACCTCTGGCCTACAGCTTTTCCTACCTATGGGCCCACCCCCATCCCTACCCTTAGCCACAACTCCAACTCCTGGCCCAAAGCCTACTCTGAAGTTTACCCCGACACCCACCCCTTGCCCTATAACTACCCCAGGGCTACGCCTACCGCTCCCACTAGCCCTAGCTTGGGCCCAAGACCAACGCCCATGGCTCCCTGTAGTCCGAGGCCTAGAACTTGCCCGTCGGTGAATATTACACCTTGCCCTTGTTAGGGTTAGGGTTAGAGTTAGGGTTAGGGTTAGGGTTAGGGTTTAGGGTTAGGGATAGGGTTAGGGTTGGTGTTAGGGTTAGGGTTAGGATTAGGGTTAGGGTTGCGGTTAGGTTTATGGTTAGGTTTATTGTTAGGGTTAGGGTTAGGTTTGGTGTTAGGGTTAGGGTTAGGGTTAGGGTTAGTTTTAGGGTTAGGGTTAGGGTTAGCTTACTTCGAGCAATACCCCTCCCCCTAGGCCTACGCCTAGCACTACCTCTGGTCCTACCCCTACCCCTGGCCCTACATCTCCCCTTACCCATAGGCCCACCGCCATCCCTACCCCTAGCCACAGCTCCCACTCCTGGTCCTTGGCCTACTCCGAGGTTTACCCCGACACCCAACCCTTGCCCTTTGCCTACTTCAGCGCTACGTCTCCCGCTCCCACTAGCCCTACCTCGGGCCCTAGACCAACGCCCAGTGCTCACTCTAGTCAGAAGCCTAGCACTTGCCCGTCATCGACCAGTACACCTTGCCCTACCGATAGCCAGAACACTAACCCTTGTCCTACGAAATCACCCTGGACCCACCATTAGCCACACCCTAATCATGCCCCACAACCGTTCGGAGTCCTAGGACTACCCAGTGCCCTCTCGTGACACCTACCCCTAGCCCTCGGCCATCCCCTGCCACTACCACTAGTCCTAGGCCTAACATGATCCCTAAGACTAACCCTGCTCGTGGGCCTCAGCCAACCACTAGCCCTTCACCATCCTTACCCAAAGCACTACCCCTCGCCCTAGGCCTCTGCCTAGCACTACCTCTGGTCCTACCGCTACCCCTGGCCCTACAGCTCCCACTAACCATAGGCCCACCCAAATCCCTACCCCTACCCACAGCTCCAACTCCTGGCACTAGGCCGACTCCGAGGTTTACCCCGACACCCACCCCTTGCCCTATGCCTACCCCAGCGCTACGCCTAACGCTCCCTCTAGCCCTAGCTCGGGCCCTAAACCCAACGCCCAGTGCTCATCTAGTCCGAGGCCTAGCACTTGCCCGTCGCCGACCAGTACACCTTTCCCAACCGTTAGCCAGAGCAGTAACCCGTGTCCTACGAAATCACCCTGGACCCACCCTTACCAACCGTAATCCAGCCCTACACCTCTTCCGAGTCCTAGACCTACCCGGAGCCCTTCCGTGACACCTACCCCTAGCCTTCGGCCAATCCCTACCACTACCACTAGTCCTAGGCTTAACATGAGCCCTAACCCTAACACTGCCCGTGGGCCTCTGCCAACCACTAGCCCTTCAACTAACCTTACCCCGAGCACTACCCCTCGCCCTAGGCCTGCGTCTAGCACTACCTCTGGTCCTACCCCTACCCCTGGCCCTACAGCTCCCCCTACCCATAGGCCCACCCCCACCCCTACCCCTAGCCACAGCTCCCACTCCTGGCCCTAGGCCTACTCCGAGATTTACCTCGACATTCACCCCTTGCCCTATGCCTACCCCAGCGTTACGCCTACCGCTCCCACTAGCCCTAGCTCGGGCCCTAGACCAACGCCCAGTGCTCACTCTAGTCCGAAGCCTAACACTTGCCCGTCGCCGACCAGTACACCTTGCCTACCAATAGCCAGAACACTAACCCGTGTCCTACGAAATCACCCTGGACCCACCCTTACCACACCCTAATCCAGCCCTACACCCGTTCCGAGTCCTAGGACGACTCGGAGCCCTCCCGTGACACATACCCCTAGCCCTCGGCCAACCCCTACCACTACCACTAGTCCTAGGCTTAACATGAGCCCTAACCTTAACACTGAACGTGGGCCTCTGCCAACCACTAGCCCTTCAACTAACCCTACCCCGAGCACTACCCCTCGCCCTAGGCCTACGTCTAGCACTACCTCTGGTCCTACCCCTACCCCTGGCCCTACAGCTCCCCCTACCCATAGGCCCACCCCCACCCCTACCCCTAGCCACAGCTCCCACTCCTGGCCCTAGGCCTACTCCGAGGTTTACCTCGACATTCACCCCTTGCCCTATGCCTACCCCAGCGTTACGCCTACCGCTCCCACTATCCCTAGCTCGGGCCCTAGACCAACGCCCAGTGCTCACTCTAGTCCGAAGCCTAACACTTGCCCGTCGCCGACCAGTACACCTTGCCTACCAATAGCCAGAACACTAACCCGTGTCCTACGAAATCACCCTGGACCCACCCTTACCACACCCTAATCCAGCCCTACACCCGTTCCGAGTCCTAGGACGACTCGGAGCCCTCCCGTGACACATACCCCTAGCCCTCGGCCAACCCCTACCACTACCACTAGTCCTAGGCTTAACATGAGCCCTAACCTTAACACTGAACGTGGGCCTCTGCCAACCACTAGCCCTTCAACTAACCCTACCCCGAGCACTACCCCTCGCCCTAGGCGTACGCCTAGCATTACCTCTGGTCCTACCGCTACCCCTGGCCCTACAGCTCCCCCTACCCATGGGCCCACCCCCATCCCTACCCCTATCCACAACTCCAACTCCTGGGCCAAAGCCTACTCCGAGGTTTACCTTGACTCCCACCCCTTGCTCTATGCCTACCCCAGCGCTACGCCTATCGCTCCCACTAGCCCTAGATCGGGCCCTAGACCAACGCCCAGTGCTCATATAGTCAGAGGTCTACCACTTGCCCGAGGCCGACCAGTACACCTTGCCTTACCGTTAGCCTGTGCAGTAACCCGTGTCCTACGAAATCACCCTGGACTCACCCTTTCCACACCCTAATCCAGCCCTACACCTGTTCCGAGTCCTAGACCTACCCGGAGCCCTCCGGTGACACCTACCACTAGCCCTCGGCCAACCCCTACCACTACCACTAGTCCTACTCTTAACATGAGCCCTAACCCTAACACTGCCCGTGGGCCTCTGCCAACCACTAGCCCTTCAACTAACCCTACCCCGAGCACTTCTTCTCGCCCTAGGCCTATGCCTAGCACTACCTCTGGTCCTACCGCTACCCCTGGCCCTACAGCTCCCACTAATCATAGGCCCACCCAAATCTCTACCCCTACCCACAGCTCCAACTCCTGGCACTAGGCCGACTCCGAGGTTTACCCCGACACCCACCCCTTGTCCTATGCCTACCCCAGCGCTACGCCTAACTCTCCCTCTAGCCCTAGCTCGGGCCCTAAACGCAACGCCCTGTGCTCATCTAGTCCGAGGCCTAGCACTTGCCCGTCGCCGACCAGTACACCTTGCCCAACCGTTAGCCAGAGCAGTAACCCGTTTCCTACGAAATCACCCTGGACCCACCCTTACCAACCGTAATCCAGCCCTACACCTGTTCCGAGTCCTAGACCTACCCGGAGCCCTTCCGTGACACCTACCCCTAGCCTTCGGCCAATCCCTACCACTACCACTAGTCCTAGGCTTAACATGAGCCCTAACCCTAACACTGCCCGTGGGCCTCTGCCAACCACTAGCCCTTCAACTAACCCTACCCCGAGCACTACCCCTCGCCCTAGGCCTACGTCTAGCACTACTTCTGGTCCTACCCCTACCCCTGGCCCTACAGCTCCCCCTACCCATAGGCCCACCCCCACCCCTACCCCTAGCCACAGCTACCACTCCCGGCCCTAGGCCTACTCCGAGGTTTACCTCGACACCCACCCCTTGCCCTATGCCTACCCCAGCGTTACGCCTACCGCTCCCACTAGCCCTAGCTCGGGCCCTAGACCAACGCCCAGTGCTCACTCTAGTCCGAAGCCTAGCACTTGCCCGAGGCCGACCAGTACACCTTGCCCTACCGTTAGCCTGTGCAGTAACCCGTGTCCTACGAAATCACCCTGGACTCACCCTTTCCACACCCTAATCCAGCCCTACACCTGTTCCGAGTCCTAGGACTACCCGGAGCCCTCCCGTGACACCTACCACTAGCCCTCGGCCAACCCCTACCACTACCACTAGTCCTAGGCTTAACATGAGCCCTAACCCTAACACTGCCCGTGGGCCTCTGCCAACCACTAGCCCTTCAACTAACCCTACCCCGAGCACTACCCCTCGCCCTATGCCTACCCCAGCGCTACGCCTACCATTTCCACTAGCCCTAGCTGGGGCCCTAGACCAACGCCCATGGCTCCCTCTAGTCCGAGGCCTAGAACTTGCCCGTCGCTGAACAGTACACCTTGCCCTTGTTAGGGTTAGGGTTAGGGTTCGGGTTAGGGTTAGGGTTAGGGTTTAGGGTTAGGGTTAGGGTTGGTGTTAGGTATAGGGTTAGGGTTAGGGTTAGGGTTAGGGTTAGGGTTGGTGTTAGGGTTAGGGTTAGGGTTAGGTTTAGGTTTGGTGTTAGGTATAGGGTTAGGGTAGGGTTAGGGGTGGTGTTAGGGTTAGGGTTAGGGTTAGGGTTAGGGTTAGGGTTGGTGTTAGGTATAGGGTTATGGTTAGGGTTAGGGTTAGGGTTAGGGTTGGTGTTAGGGTTAGGGTTAGGGTTAGGGTTGGTGTTAGGTATAGGGTTAGGGTTAGCATTAGGGTTAGGGTTAGGGTTGGTGTTAGGGTTAGGGTTAGGGTTAGGGTTAGTAATAGGGTTAGGGTTAGTGTTAGGTTACCCCGAGCACTACCCCTCGCCCTAGGCCTACGCCTAGCACTACCTCTGGTCCCACCCCTACCCCTGTCCCTACAGCTCCCCCTACCCATAGGCCCACCCCCATCCCTACCCCTAGCCACAGCTCCCACTCCTGGTCCTAGGCCTACTCCGAGGTTTACCCCGACACCCACCCCTTGCCCTTTGCCTACCCCAGCGCTACGCGTAACGCTCCCACTAGCCCTACCTCGGGCCCTAGACCAACGCCCAGTGCTCACTCTAGTCCGAAGCCTAGCACTTGCCCGTCTCCAACCGGTACACCTTGCCCTACCGATAGCCAGAGCACTAACCCGTGTCCTACGAAATCACCCTGGACGCACCATTAGCCACACCCTAATCCAGCCCTACATCCGTTCGGAGTCCTAGGACTACCCGGAGCCCTCTTGTGACAGTTACCCCTAACCCTCGGCCATCCCCTACCACTACCACTAGTCCTAGGCCTAACATGAGCCCTAACCCTAACACTGCCTGTGGGCCTCTGCCAACCACTAGCCCTTCACCTAACTCTACCCCGAGCACGGACCCTCGCCCTAGGCTTACGCCTAGCACTACCTCTGGTCCTACCCCTACCCCTGGTTCTACAGCTCCCCCTACTTATAGGCCCACCCTCATCCCTACCCCTAGCCACAACTCCCTCTCCTGGCCCTAGGCCTATTCTGAGGTTTACCTCGACACCCACCCCTTGCCCTATGCCTACCCCAGGGCTACGCCTACCGCTCTCACTAGCCCTAGCTCGGGCCCTAGACCAACGCCCATGGTTCCCTCTAGTCCGAGGCCTAGAACTTGCCCGTCGCTGACCAGTACACCTTGCCCTTGTTAGGGTTAGGGTTAGGGTTAGGGTTAAGGTTAGGGTTAGGGTTAGGATTAGGGTTTAGGGTTACGGTTAGGGTTAGGGTTGGTGTTAGGGTTAGGGTTAGGGTTAGGGTTAGGGTTAAGGTTAGGGTTACGGTTAGGATTAGGGTTTAGGGTTAGGGTTAGGGTTAGGGTTGGTGTTAGGGTTAGGTTTAGGGTTAGGGTTAGGGTTGGTGTTAGGTTTAGGGTTAGGGTTAGGGTTAGGGTTGGTGTTAGGGTTAGGGTTAGGGTTAGGGTTAGGGTTAGGATAAGGGTTAGGGTTGGTGTTAGGGTTAGGGTTAGGGTTAGGGTTAGGGTTAGAGTTGGTGTTAGGGTTAGGGTTAGGGTTAGGGTTAGGGTTAGGGTTGGTGTTAGGTATAGGGTTAGGGTGAGGGTTAGGGTTAGGTTTAGGGTTGGTGTTAGGGTTAGGGTTAGGGTTAGGGTTAGTGTTAGGGTTAGGGTTAGGGTTACGGTTAGTATTAGGGTTAGGGTTGGTGTTAGTGTTAGAGTTAGGGTTAGGGTTGGTGTTAGGTATAGGGTTAGGGTTAGGGTTAGGGTTAGGGTTAGGGTTAGGGTTGGTGTTAGGATTAGGGTTAAGGTAAGGTTTAGGGTTGGAGTTAGGGTTAGGGTTAGGGTTAGGATTAGGGTTAGGGTTGGTGTTAGGGTTAGGGTTAGGGTTAGAGTTAGGGTTGGTGTTAGGGTTAGGGTTAGGGATAGGGTTAGGGTTAGGGTTAGGGTTAGTGTTAGGGTAGGGTTATGGTTAGGTTAGGGTTGGTGTTAGGTTTCGGTTTAGGGTTAGGGTTAGGGTTAGGGTTGGTGTTAGGGTTAGGGTTAGGGTTAAGGTTAGGGTTAGGATTAGGGTTAGGGTTGGTTTTAGGTTTAGGGTTAGGGTTAGGGTTAGTGTTAGGGTTAGGGTTGATGTTAGGGTTAGGGTTAGGGTTAGGGTTAGGGTTAGGGTTAGTGTTAGGGTTAGGTTACCCCGAGCACTACCCCTCGCCCTAGGCCTACGCCTGGCAACCTCTGGTCCTACCCGTACCCCTGGTCCTACAGCTCCCCCTACCCATAGGCCCACCCCCATCCCTACCCCTAGCCACAGCTCCCACTCCTGGTCCTAGGCCTACTCCGAGGTTTACCCCGACACACACCCCTTTCCCTTTGCCTACCACAGCGCTACGCCTACCGCTCCCACTAGCCCTACCTCGGGCCCTAGACCAACGCCCAGTGCTCACTCTAGTTTGAAGCCTAGCACTTGCCCGTCGCCGACCAGTACACCTTGCCTGCCGATAGCCAGAGCACTAACCCGTGTCCTACGAAATCACCCTGGACGCACCATTAGCCACACCCTAATCATGCCCCATATCCGTTAGGAGTCCTATGACTACCCAGAGCCCTCCCGTGACAACTACACCTAGCCCTCGGCCATCCCCTACTACTACCACTAGTCCTAGGCCTAACATGAGCCCTAACCCTAACACTGCCCGTGGGCCTCTGCCAACCACTAGCCCTTCACCTAACCCTACCCCGAGCACTACCCCTCGCCCTAGGCCTACGCCTAGCACTACCTCTGGTCCTACCCCTACCCCTGGCCCTACAGCTCCCCCTACCCATAGGCCCACCCCCATCCCTACCCCTAGCCACAACTTTAACTCCTGGCCCAAAGCCTACTCCGAGGTTTACCCCGACACCCACCCCTTGCCCTTTGCCTACCCCAGCGCTACGCTTACCGCTCCCACTAGCCCTACCTTGGGCCCTAGACCAACGCCCAGTGCTCACTCTAGTCCAAAGCCTAGCACTTTCCCGTCATCGACCAGTACACCTTGCCCTACCGATAGCCAGAACACTAACCCTTGTCCTACGAAATCACCCTGGACCCACCATTAGCCACACCCTAATCATGCCCCACATCCGTTCGGAGTCCTAGGACTACCCGGAGCCCTCTCGTGACACCTACCCCTAGCCCTCGGCCATCCCCTACCACTACCACTAGTCCTAGGCCTAACATGAACCCTAACCCTAACACTGCCCGTGGGCCTTTGCCAACCACTAGCCCTTCACCTAACCCTACCCCGAGCACTACCCCTCGCCCTAGGCCTACGCCTAGCACTACCTCTGGTCCTACCGCTACCCCTGGCCCTAGAGCTCCCCCTACTTATGGGCCCACCACCATCCCTACCCCTAGCCACAACTCCAACTCCTGGGCCAAAGCCTACTTCGAGGTTTACCCCGACACCCACCCCTTGCCCTATGCCTACCCCAGCGCTACGCCTATCGCTCCCACTAGCCCTAGCTCGGGCCCTAACCCAACGCCCAGTGCTCATCTATTCTGAGGCCTACCACTTGCCCGAGGCCGACCAGTACACCTTGCCCTACCGTTAGCCAGAGCAGTAACCCGTGTCCTACGAAATCACCTCGACCCACCCTTACCACACCCTAATCCAGCCCTACACCTGTTCCGAATCCTAGGACTACCCGGAGCGCTCCCGTGACACCTACCCCTAGCCCTCGGCTAACCCCAACCACTACAATTCGTCCTAGGCCTAACATGAGCCCTAACCCTAACACTACCCGTGAGACTCTGCCAACCACTAGCCCTTCACCTAACCCTACCCCGAGCACTACCCCTCGCCCTAGGCCTACGCCTAGCACTACCTCTGGTCCTACCCCTACCCCTGGCTCTACAGCTCCCCCTACCCATAGGCCCACCCCCATCCCTACCCTTAGCCACAACTCCAACTCCTGGCCCAAAGATTACTCCGAGGTTTACCCCGACACCCACCCCTTGCCCTTTGCCTACCCAAGCGCTACGCCTACCGCTCCTACTAGCCCAGCTCGGCAGCTAGACCAACGCCCAGTGCTCCCTCTAGTCAGAGGCCTACCACATGCCCGAGGCCGACCAGTACACCTTGCCCTTGTTAGGGTTAGGGTTAGGATTAGGGTTATTGTAAGGGTTAGGATTAGGGTTTAGGGTTAGGGTTAGGGTAAGGGTTGGTGTTAGGGTTAGGGTTAGGTTTAGGGTTAGGGTTAGCGTTGCTGTTAGGTTTAGGGTTAGGGTCAGGGTTAGGGTTAGGGTTAGGGTTGGTGTTAGGGTTAGGGTTAGGGTTAGGGTTAGCATTAGGTTTAGGGTTGGTGTTAGGGTTAGGGTTAGGGTTAGGTTTGGTGTGAGGTATAGGGTTAGGGTAAGGGTTAGGGTTAGGGTTGGTGTTAGGGTTAGGGTTAGGGTAAGGGTTAGTGTTAGGGTTAGGGTTAGGATTAGGGTTAGGGTTGGTGTTAGGGTTAGGGTTAGGGTTCGGGTTAGGGTTGGTGTTAGGTATAGGGTTAGGGTTAGGGTTAGGGTTAGGGTTGGTGTTAGGGTTAGGGTTAGGTTTAGGGTTAGGGTTGGTGTTAGGGTTAGGGTTAGGGTTAGGATTAGGGTTAGGGTTGGTGTTAGGGTTAGCGTTAGGGTTAGAGTTAGGGTTGGTGTTAGGTTTAGGGTTAGGGTTAGGGTTAGGGTTAGGGTTAGAGTTAGGGTTGGTGTTAGGGTTAGGGTTAGGGTTAAGGTTAGGGTTGGTGTTAGGTATAGGGTTAGGGTTAGGGTTGGTATTAGGGTTAGGGTTAGGGTTAGGGTTGGTGTTAGGGTTAGGGTTAGGTTACCCTGAGCACTACCACTCGCCCTAGGCCTACGCCTAGCACTACCTCTGGTCCTACACCTGCCCCTGTCCCTACAGCTCCCCCTACCCATAGGCCCACCCCCATCCCTACCCCTAGCCACAGCTCCCACTCCTAGTCCTAGGCCTACTTCGAGGTTTACCCCGACACCCACCCCTTGCCCTTTGCCTACCCAAGCGCTACGCCTACCGCTCCCACTAGCCTACCTCGGGCCCTAGACAAACGCCCAGTGCACACTCTAGTCCGAAGCCTAGCACTTGCCCGTCGCCAACCAGTACACCTTGCCCTACCGATAGCCAGAGCACTAACCCGTGTCCTCCAAAATCACCCTGGACCAACCCTTACCACACCCTAATCCAGCCCTACACCCGTTCCGAGTCCTAGGACTACCCGGAGCCCTCCCGTGACACCTATCCCTAGGACTCGGCCATCCCCTACCACTACCACTAGTCCTAGGCCTAACATGAGCCATAAGACTAACACTGCCCGTGGGCCTCAGCCAATCACTAGCCCTTCACCATCCTTACCCAGAGCACTACCCCTCGCCCTAGGCCTATGCCTAGCACTACCTCTGGTCCTACCGCTACCCCTGGCCCTACAGCTCCCACTAACCATAGGCCCACCCAAATCCCTATCCCTACCCACAGCTCCAACTCCTGGCACTAGGCCGACTCCGAGGTTTACCCCGACACCCACCCCTTGCCCTATGCCTACCCCAGCGCTACGCCTAACTCTCCCTCTAGCCCTAGCTCGGGCCCTAAACCCAACGCCCAGTGCTCATCTAGTCCGAGGCCTAGCACTTGCCCGTCGCCGACCAGTACACCTTGCCCAACCGTTAGCCAGAGCAGTAACCCGTTTCCTACGAAATCACCCTGGACCCACCCTTACCAACCGTAATCCAGCCCTACACCTGTTCCGAGTCCTAGACCTACCCGGAGCCCTTCCGTGACACCTACCCCTAGCCTTCGGCCAATCCCTACCACTACCACTAGTCCTAGGCTTAACATGAGCCCTAACCCTAACACTGCCCGTGGGCCTCTGCCAACCACTAGCCCTTCAACTAACCCTACCCCGAGCACTACCCCTCGCCCTAGGCCTACGTCTAGCACTACTTCTGGTCCTACCCCTACCCCTGGCCCTACAGCTCCCCCTACCCATAGGCCCACCCCCACCCCTACCCCTAGCCACAGCTCCCACTCCTGGCCTTAGGCCTACTCCGAGGTTTACCTCGACACCCACCCCTTGCCCTATGCCTACCCCAGCGTTACGCCTACCGCTCCCACTAGCCCTAGCTCGGGCCCTAGACCAACGCCCAGTGCTCACTCTAGTCCGAAGCCTAGCACTTGCCCGAGGCCGACCAGTACACCTTGCCCTACCGTTAGCCTGTGCAGTAACCCGTGTCCTACGAAATCACCCTGGACTCACCCTTTCCACACCCTAATCCAGCCCTACACCTGTTCCGAGTCCTAGGACTACCCGGAGCCCTCCCGTGACACCTACCACTAGCCCTCGGCCAACCCCTACCACTACCACTAGTCCTAGGCTTAACATGAGCCCTAACCCTAACACTGCCCGTGGGCCTCTGCCAACCACTAGCCCTTCAACTAACCCTACCCCGAGCACTACCCCTCGCCCTATGCCTACCCCAGCGCTACGCCTACCGTTTCCACTAGCCCTAGCTGGGGCCCTAGACCAACGCCCATGGCTCCCTCTAGTCCGAGGCCTAGAACTTGCCCGTCGCTGACCAGTACACCTTGCCCTTGTTAGGGTTAGGGTTAGGGTTCGGGTTAGGGTTAGGGTTAGGGTTTAGGGTTAGGGTTAGGGTTGGTGTTAGGTATAGGGTTAGGGTTAGGGTTAGGGTTAGGGTTAGGGTTGGTGTTAGGGTTAGGGTTAGGGTTAGGTTTAGGGTTGGTGTTAGGTATAGGGTTAGGGTTAGGGTTAGGGGTGGTGTTAGGGTTAGGGTTAGGGTTAGGGTTTGGGTTAGTGTTGGTGTTAGGTATAGGGTTATGGTTAGGGTTAGGGTTAGGGTTAGGGTTGGTGTTAGGGTTAGGGTTAGGGTTAGGGTTAGGGTTGGTGTTAGGTATAGGGTTAGGGTTAGCATTAGGGTTAGGGTTAGGGTTGGTGTTAGGGTTAGGGTTAGGGTTAGGGTTAGTAATAGGGTTAGGGTTAGTGTTAGGTTACCCCGAGCACTACCCCTCGCCCTAGTCCTACGCCTAGCACTACCTCTGGTCCCACCCCTACCCCTGTCCCTACAGCTCCCCCTACCCATAGGCCCCTAGCCTAGCCACAGCTCCCACTCCTGGTCCTAGGCCTACTCCGAGGTTTACCCCGACACCCACCCCTTGCCCTTTGCCTACCCCAGCGCTACGCGTAACGCTCCCACTAGCCCTACCTCGGGCCCTAGACCAACGCCCAGTGCTCACTCTAGTCCGAAGCCTAGCACTTGCCCGTCTCCAACCGGTACACCTTGCCCTACCGATAGCCAGAGCACTAACCCGTGTCCTACGAAATCACCCTGGACGCACCATTAGCCACACCCTAATCCAGCCCTACATCCATTCGGAGTCCTAGGACTACCCGGAGCCCTCTTGTGACAGTTACCCCTAACCCTCGGCCATCCCCTACCACTACCACTAGTCCTAGGCCTAACATGAGCCCTAACCCTAACACTGCCTGTGGGCCTCTGCCAACCACTAGCCCTTCACCTAACTCTACCCCGAGCATGGCCCCTCGCCCTAGGCCTACGCCTAGCACTACCTCTGGTCCTACCCCTACCCCTGGTTCTACAGCTCCCCCTACTTATAGGCCCACCCCCATCCCTACCCCTAGCCACAGCTCCCTCTCCTGGCCCTAGGCCTATTCCGAGGTTTACCTCGACACCCACCCCTTGCCCTATGCCTACCCCAGCGCTACGCCTACCGCTCTCACTAGCCCTAGCTCGGGCCCTAGACCAACGCCCATGGTTCCCTCTAGTCCGAGGCCTAGAACTTGCCCGTCGCTGACCAGTACACCTTGCCCTTGTTAGGGTTAGGGTTAGGGTTAGGGTTAAGGTTAGGGTTAGGGTTAGGATTAGGGTTTAGGGTTAGGGTTAGGGTTAGGGTTGGTGTTAGGGTTAGGGTTAGGGTTAGGGTTAGGGTTGGTGTTAGGTTTAGGGTTAGGGTTAGGGTTAGGGTTGGTGTTAGGGTTAGGGTTAGGGTTAGGGTTAGGGTTAGGATAAGGGTTAGGGTTGGTGTTAGGGTTAGGGTTAGGGTTAGCGTTAGGGTTAGGGTTGGTGTTAGGGTTAGGGTTAGGGTTAGGGTTAGGGTTAGGGTTGGTGTTAGGTATAGGGTTAGGGTGAGGGTTAGGGTTAGGTTTAGGGTTGGTGTTAGGGTTAGGGTTAGGGTTAGGGTTAGTGTTAGGGTTAGGGTTAGGGTTACGGTTAGTATTAGGTTTAGGGTTGGTGTTAGTGTTAGAGTTAGGGTTAGGGTTGGTGTTAGGTATAGGGTTAGGGTTAGGGTTAGGGTTAGGGTTAGGGTTGGTGTTAGGATTAGGGTTAAGGTAAGGTTTAGGGTTGGTGTTAGGGTTAGGGTTAGGGTTAGGATTAGGGTTAGGGTTGGTGTTAGGGTTAGGGTTAGGGTTAGAGTTAGGGTTGGTGTTAGGGTTAGGGTTAGGGTTAGGGTTAGGGTTAGGGTTAGGGTTAGTGTTAGGGTTAGGGTTAGGGTTAGGTTAGGGTTGGTGTTAGGTTTCGGTTTAGGGTTAGGTTTAGGGTTAGGGTTAGGGTTGGTGTTAGGGTTAGGGTTAGGGTTAAGGTTAGGGTTAGGATTAGGGTTAGGGTTGGTTTTAGGTTTAGGGTTAGGGTTAGGGTTAGTGTTAAGGTTAGGGTTGATGTTAGGGTTAGGGTTAGGGTTAGGGTTAAAGTTAGGGTTAGGGTTAGGGTTAGGGTTAGTGTTAGGGTTAGGTTACCCCGAGCACTACCCCTCGCCCTAGGCCTACGCCTGGCAACCTCTGGTCCTACCCCTACCCCTGGTCCTACAGCTCCCCCTACCCATAGGCCCACCCCCATCCCTACCCCTAGCCACAGCTCCCACTCCTGGTCCTAGGCCTACTCCGAGGTTTACCCCGACACACACCCCTTTCACTTTGCCTACCACAGCGCTACGCCTACCGCTCCCACTATCCCTACCTCGGGCCCTAGACCAACGCCCAGTGCTCACTCTAGTTTGAAGCCTAGCACTTGCCCGTCGCCGACCAGTACACCTTGCCTGCCGATAGCCAGAGCACTAACCCGTGTCCTACGAAATCACCCTGGACGCACCATTAGCCACACCCTAATCATGCCCCATATCCGTTCGGAGTCCTAGGACTACCCAGAGCCCTCCCGTGACACCTACACCTAGCCCTCGGCCATCCCCTACTACTACCACTAGTCCTAGGCCTAACATGAGCCCTAACCCTAACACTGCCCGTGGGCCTCTGCCAACCACTAGCCCTTCACCTAACCCTACCCCGAGCACTACCCCTCGCCCTAGGCCTACGCCTAGCACTACCTCTGGTCCTACCCCTACCCCTGGCCCTACAGCTCCCCCTACCCATAGGCCCACCCCCACCCTACCCCTTGCCACAGCTCCCACTCCTGTCCCTAGGCCTACTCCGAGGTTTACCTCGACACCCACCCCTTGCCCTATGCCTACCCCAGCGTTACGCCTACCCCTCCCACTAGCCCTAGCACGGGCCCTAGACCAACGCCCAGTGCTCACTCTAGTCCGAAGCCTAGCACTTGCCCGAGGCCGACCAGTACACCTTGCCCTACCGTTAGCCTGTGCAGTAACCCGTGTCCTACGAAATCACCCTGGACTCACCCTTTCCACACCCTAATCCAGCCCTACACCTGTTCCGAGTCCTAGGACTACCCGGAGCCCTCCCGTGACACCTACCACTAGCCCTCGGCCAACCCCTACCACTACCACTAGTCCTAGGCTTAACATGAGCCCTAACCCTAACACTGCCCGTGGGCCTCTGCCAACCACTAGCCCTTCAACTAACCCTAAACCGAGCACTACCCCTCGCCCTATGCCTACCCCAGCGCTACGCCTACCGTTTCCACTAGCCCTAGCTGGGGCCCTAGACCTACGCCCATGGCTCCCTCTAGTCCGAGGCCTAGAACTTGCCCGTTGCTGACCAGTACTCCTTGCCCTTGTTAGGGTTAGGGTTAGGGTTCGGGTTAGGGTTAGGGTTAGGGTTTAGGGTTAGGGTTAGGGTTGGTGTTAGGTATAGGGTTAGGGTTAGGGTTAGGGTTAGGGTTAGGGTTGGTGTTAGGGTTAGGGTTAGGGTTAGGTTTAGGGTTGGTGTTAGGTATAGGGTTAGGGTTAGGGTTAGGGGTGGTGTTAGGGTTAGGGTTAGGGTTAGGGTTAGGGTTAGGGTTAGTGTTGGTGTTAGGTATAGGGTTAGGGTTAGGGTTAGGGTTAGGGTTAGGGTTGGTGTTAGGGTTAGGGTTAGGGTTAGGGTTAGGGTTGGTGTTAGGTATAGGGTTAGGGTTAGCATTGGGGTTATGGTTAGGGTTGGTGTTAGGGTTAGGGTTAGGGTTAGGGTTAGTAATAGGGTTAGGGTTAGTGTTAGGTTACCCCGAGCACTACCCCTCGCCCTAGTCCTACGCCTAGCACTACCTCTGGTCCCACCCCTACCCCTGTCCCTACAGCTCCCCCTACCCATAGGCCCACCCCCATCCCTACCCCTAGCCACAGCTCCCACTCCTGGTCCTAGGCCTACTCCGAGGTTTACCCCGACACCCACCCCTTGCCCTTTGCCTACCCCAGCGCTACGCGTAACGCTCCCACTAGCCCTACCTCGGGCCCTAGACCAACGCCCAGTGCTCACTCTAGTCCGAAGCCTAGCACTTGCCCGTCTCCAACCGGTACACCTTGCCCTACCGATAGCCAGAGCACTAACCCGTGTCCTACGAAATCACCCTGGACGCACCATTAGCCACACCCTAATCCAGCCCTACATCCATTCGGAGTCCTAGGACTACTCGGAGCCCTCTTGTGACAGTTACCCCTAACCCTCGGCCATCCCCTACCACTACCACTAGTCCAAGGCCTAACATGAGCCCTAACCCTAACACTGCCTGTGGGCCTCTGCCAACCACTAGCCCTTCACCTAACTCTACCCCGAGCACGGCCCCTCGCCCTAGGCTTACGCCTAGCACTACCTCTGGTCCTACCCCTACCCCTGGTTCTACAGCTCCCCCTACTTATAGGCCCACCCCCATCCCTACCCCTAGCCACAGCTCCCTCTCCTGGCCCTAGGCCCTTTCCGAGGTTTACCTCGACACCCACCCCTTGCCCTATGCCTACCCCAGCGCTACGCCTACCGCTCTCACTAGCCCTAGCTCGGGCCCTAGACCAACGCCCATGGTTCCCTCTAGTCCGAGGCCTAGAACTTGCCCGTCGCTGACCAGTACACCTTGCCCTTGTTAGGGTTAGGGTTAGGGTTAGCGTTAAGGTTAGGGTTAGGGTTAGGATTAGGGTTTAGGGTTAGGGTTAGGGTTAGGGTTAGGGTTGGTGTTAGGGTTAGGGTTAGGGTTAGGGTTAGGGTTGGTGTTAGGTTTAGGGTTAGGGTTAGGGTTAGGGTTGGTGTTAGGGTTAGGGTTAGGGTTAGGGTTAGGGTTAGGATAAGGGTTAGGGTTGGTGTTAGGGTTAGGGTTAGGGTTAGCGTTAGGGTTAGGGTTGGTGTTAGGGTTAGGGTTAGGGTTAGGGTTAGGGTTGGTGTTAGGTATAGGGTTAGGGTGAGGGTTAGGTTTAGGTTTAGGGTTGGTGTTAGGGTTAGGGTTAGGGTTAGGGTTAGTGTTAGGGTTAGGGTTAGGGTTACGGTTAGTATTAGGGTTAGGGTTGGTGTTAGTGTTAGAGTTAGGGTTAGGGTTGGTGTTAGGTATAGGGTTAGGGTTAGGGTTAGGGTTAGGGTTAGGGTTAGGGTTGGTGTTAGGATTAGGGTTAAGGTAAGGTTTAGGGTTGGTGTTAGGGTTAGGGTTAGGGTTAGGATTAGGGTTAGGGTTGGTGTTAGGGTTAGGGTTTGGGTTAGAGTTAGGGTTGGTGTTAGGGTTAGGGTTAGGGTTAGGGTTAGGGTTAGTGTTAGGGTTAGGGTTAGGGTTAGGTTAGGGTTGGTGTTAGGTTTCGGTTTAGGGTTAGGTTTAGGGTTAGGGTTAGGG
Organism: Rhinolophus hipposideros; assembly: GCF_964194185.1. NCBI lineage: Eukaryota > Metazoa > Chordata > Mammalia > Chiroptera > Rhinolophidae > Rhinolophus > Rhinolophus hipposideros. Next base: position 1,158,251 of record NW_027669272.1, read on the forward strand.
TTGGTGTTAGGGTTAGGGTTAGGGTTAAGGTTAGGGTTAGGATTAGGGTTAGGGTTGGTTTTAGGTTTAGGGTTAGGGTTAGGGTTAGTGTTAGGGTTAGGGTTGATGTTAGGGTTAGGGTTAGGGTTAGGGTTAGGGTTAGGGTTAGTGTTAGGGTTAGGTTACCCCGAGCACTACCCCTCGCCCTAGGCCTACGCCTGGCAACCTCTGGTCCTACCTCTACCCCTGGTCCTACAGCTCCCCCTACCCATAGGCCCACCCCCATCCCTACCCCTAGCCACAGCTCCCACTCCTGGTCCTAGGCCTACTCCGAGGTTTACCCCGACACACACCCCTTTCCCTTTGCCTACCACAGCGCTACGCCTACCGCTCCCACTAGCCCTACCTCGGGCCCTAGACCAACGCCCAGTGCTCCCTCTAGTCCGAGGCCTACCACTTGCCCGACGCCGACAAGTACACCTTGCCCTACCTTTAGCCAGAGCACTAACCCGTGTCCTACAAAATCACCCTGGACCAACCCTTACCACACCCTAATCCAGCCCTACACCCGTTCCGAGTCCTAGGACTACCCGGAGCCCTCCCGTGACACCTATCCCTAGTCCTCGGCCAACCCCTACCACTACCACTAGTCCTAGGCCTAACATGAGCCCTAAGACTAACACTGCCCGTGGGCCTCAGCCAACCACTAGCCCTTCACAATCCCTACCCAGAGCACTACCCCTCGCCCTAGGCCTATGCCTAGCACTACCTCTGGTCCTACCGCTACCCCAGGCCCTACAGCTCCCACTAACCATAGGCCTAACCAAATCCCTACCCCTACCCACAGCTCCAACTCCTGGTACTAGGCCGACTCCGAGGTTTACCCCGACACCCTCCCCTTGCCCTATGCCTACCCCAGCGCTACGCCTAACGCTCCCTCTAGCCCTAGCTCGGGCCCTAGACCAACGCACAGTGCTCATCTAGTCCGAGGCCTAGCACTTGCCCATCGCCGACCAGTACACCTTGCCCAACCGTTAGCCAGAGCAGTAACCCGTGTCCTACGAAATCACTGGACCCACCCTTACCAACCGTAAACCAGCCCTACACCTGTTCCGAGTCCTAGACCTACCCGGAGCCCTCCCGTGACACCTACCCCTAGCCTTCGGCCAATCCCTACCACTACCACTAGTCCTAGGCTTAACATGAGCCCTAACCCTAACACTGCCCGTGGGCCTCTGCCAACCACTAGCCCTTCAACTAACCCTACCCCGAGCACTGCCCCTCGCCCTAGGCCTACGTCTAGCACTACTTCTGGTCCTACCCCTACACCTGGCCCTACAGCTCCCCCTACCCATAGGCTTACCCCAACCCCTACCCCTAGACACAGCTCCCACTCCTGGCCCTAGGCCTACTCCAAGGTTTACCTCGACACCCACCCCTTGCCCTATGCCTACCCCAGCGTTATGCCTACCGCTCCCACTAGCCCTAGCTCAAGCCCTAGACCAACGCCCAGTGCTCACTCTAGTCCGAAGCCTAGCACTTGTCCGTGGCCGACCAGTACACCTTGCCTACCAATAGCCAAAACACTAACCCGTGTCCTACGAAATCACCCTGGAACCAACCTTACCACACCCTAATCCAGCCCTACACCCGTTCCGATTCCTAGGACGACTCGGAGCCCTCCCGTGACACCTACCCCTAGCCCTCGGCCAACCCCTACCACTACCACTAGTCCTAGGCTTAACATGAGCCCTAACCTTAACACTGACCGTGGGCCTCTGCCAACCACTAGCCCTTCAACTAACCCTACCCCGAGCACTACCCCTCGCCCTAGGCGTACGCCTAGCATTACCTCTGGTCCTACCACTAACCCTGGCCCTACAGCTCCCCCTACCCATGGGCCCACCCCCATCCCTACCCCTATCCACATCTCCAACTCCTTGGCCAAAGCCTACTCCGAGGTTTACCTTGACTCCCACCCCTTGCTCTACGCCTACCCCAGCGCTACGCCTATCGCTCCCACTAGCCCTAGCTCGGGCCCTAGACCAACGCCCAGTGCTCATCTAGTCAGAGGTCTACCTCTTACCCGAGGCCGACCAGTACACCTTGCCCTACCGTTAGCCTGTGCAGTAACCCGTGTCCTACGAAATCACCCTGGACTCACCCTTTCCACACCCTAATCCAGCCCTACACCTGTTCCGAGTCCTAGGACTACCCGGAGCCCTCCCGTGACACCTACCACTAGCCCTCGGCCAACCCCTATTACTACCACTAGTCCTAGGCTTAACATGAGTCCTACCCTAACACTGCTTGTGGGCCTCTGCCAACCACGAGCCCTTCAACGAACCCTACCCCGAGCACTAACCCTCGCCCTAGGCCTACGCCTAGCAGTACCTCTGGTCCTACCACTACCCCTGGCCGTACAGCTCCCCCTACCCATAGGTCCACCCCCACCCCTACCCCTAGCCACAGCTCCCACTCCTGGCCCTAGGCCTACACCGAGGTTTACCTCGACACCCACCCCTTGCCCTATGCCTACCCCAGCGCTACGCCTACCGTTTCCACTAGCCCTAGCTCGGGCCCTAGACCAACGCCCATGGCTCCCTCTCGTCCGAGGCCTAGAACTTGCCCGTCGCTGACCAGTACACCTTGCCCTTGTTAGGGTTAGGGTTAGGGTTAGGGTTAGGGTTGGTGTTAGGTATAGGGTTAGGGTTAGGGTTAGGATTCGGGTTAGGGTTGGTGTTAGGGTTAGGGTTAGGGTTAGGGTTAGGGTTGGTGTTAGGTATAGGGTTAGGGTTAGGGTTAGGGTTGGTGTTAGGGTTAGGGTTAGGGTTAGGGTTAGGGTTGGTGTTAGGTATAGGGTTATGGTTAGGGTTAGGGTTAGGGTTAGGTTTGGTGTTAGGGTTAGGGTTAGGGTTAGGTTTAGGGTTGGTGTTAGGTATAGGGTTAGGGTTAGCATTAGGGTTAGGGTTAGGGTTGGTGTTAGGGTTAGTGTTAGGGTTAGGGTTAGTGTTAGGGTTAGGGTTAGTGTTAGGTTACCCCGAGCACTACCCCTCGCCCTAGGCCTAAGCCTAGCACTACCTCTGGTCCCACACCTACCCCTGTCCCTACAGCTCCCCCTACCCATAGGCCCACCCCCATCCCTACCCCTAGCCACAGCTCCCACTCCTGGTCCTAGGCCTACTCCGAGGTTTACCCCGACACCCACCCCTTGCCCTTTGCCTACCCCAGTGCTACGCGTACCGCTCCCACTAGCCCTACCTCGGGCCCTAGACCAACGCCCAGTGCTCACTCTAGTCCGAAGCCTAGCAATTGCCCGTCTCCAACCGGTACACCTTGCCCTACGGATAGCCAGAGCACTAACCCGTGTCCTACGAAATCACCCTAGACGCACCATTAGCCACACCCTAATCCAGCCCTACATCCGTTCGGAGTCCTAGGACTACCCGGAGCCCTCTTGTGACAGTTACCCCTAGCCCTCGGCCATCCCCTACCACTACCACTAGTCCTAGGCCTAAAATGAGCCCTAACCCTAACACTGCCCGTGGGCCTCTGCCAACCACTAGCCCTTCACCTAACCCTACCCCGAGCACTACTCCTCGCCCTAGGCTTACGCCTAGCACTACCTCTGGTCCTACCCCTACCCCTGGTTCTACAGCTCCCCCTACTTATAGGCCCACCCCCATCCCTACCCCTAGCCACAGCTCCCTCTCCTGGCCCTAGACCTACTCCGAGGTTTACCTCGACACCCACCCCTTGCCCTATGCCTCCCCAGCGCTACGCTTACCGCTCTCACTAGCCCTAGCTCGGGCCCTAGACCAACGCCCATGGTTCCCTCTAGTCCGAGGCCTAGAACGTGCCCGTCGCTGACCAGTACACCTTGCCCTTTTTAGGGTTAGGGTTAGGTTTAGGGTTAGGGTTAGGATAAGTGTTTAGGGTTAGGGTTAGGGTTAGTGTTGGTGTTAGGGTTAGGGTTAGGGTTAGGGTTAGGGTTGGTGTTAGGTTTAGGGTTAGGGTTAGGGTTAGGGTTAGGGTTAGGGTTGGTGTTAGGGTTAGGGTTAGGGTTAGGGTTAGGGTTAGGATAAGGGTTAGGGTTGGTGTTAGAGTTAGGGTTAGGGTTAGGGTTAGGGTTAGGGTTGGAGTTAGGGTTAGGGTTAGGGTTGGTGATAGGTATAGGGTTAGGGTTAGGGTTAGGGTTAGGGTTAGGGTTGGTGTTAGGGTTAGGGTTAGGGTTAGGGTTAGTGTTAGGGTTAGGGTTACGGTTAGGATTAGGGTTAGGGTTGGTGTTAGGGTTAGGGTTAGGGTTGGTGTTAGGTATAGGGTTAGGGTTAGGGTTAGGGTTAGGGTTAGGGTTGGTGTTAGGGTTAGGGTTAAGGTTAGGGTTAGGGTTGGTGTTAGGGTTAGGATTAGGGTTAGGATTAGGCTTAGGGTTGGTGTTAGGGTTAGGGTTAGGGTTAGAGTTAGGGTTGGTGTTAGGGTTAGGGTTAGGGTTAGGGTTAGGGTTGGTGTTAGGGTTAGGGTTAGGGTTAGGGTTAGGGTTGGTGTTAGGTATAGTGTTAGTGTTAGGGTTAGGGTTAGGGTTAGGGTTGGTGTTAGGTTTAGGTTTAGGGTTAGGGTTAGTGTTAGGGTTAGGGTTAGGGTTAGGTTACCCCGAGCACTACCCCTCCCCCTAGGCCTACGCCTAGCACTACCTCTGGTCCTTCCCCTACCCCTGGCCCTACAGCTCCCCCTACCCATAGGCCCACCCCCATCCCTACCCCTAGCCACAGCTCCCACTCCTGGACCTAGGCTTACTCCGAGGTTTACCCCGACACACACCCCTTGCCCTTTGCCTACCACAGCGCTACGCCTACCGCTCCCACTAGCCCTACCTCGGGCCCTAGAGCAACGCCCAGTGCTCACTCTAGTCCGAAGCCTAGCACTTGCCCGTCGCCGACCAGTACACCTTGCCCTACCGATAGCCAGATCACTAACACTTGTCCTGCGAAATCACACTGGACCCACCATTAGCCACACCCTAATCCAGCCCTACAACTGTTCTGAGTCTTAGGACTACCCGGAGCCCTCCCGTGACACCTACCCCTAACCCTCGGCCATCCCCTACCACTACCACTAGTCCTAGGCCTAACATGAGCCCTAACCCTAACACTGCCTGTGGGCCTCTGCCAACCACTAGCCCTTCACCTAACTCTACCCCGAGCACGGCCCCTCGCCCTAGGCTTACGCCTAGCACTACCTCTGGTCCTACCCCTACCCCTGGTTCTACAGCTCCCCCTACTTATAGGCCCACCCCCATCCCTACCCCTAGCCACAGCTCCCTCTCCTGGCCCTAGGCCTATTCCGAGGTTTACCTCGACACCCACCCCTTGCCCTATGCCTACCCCAGCGCTACGCCTACCGCTCTCACTAGCCCTAGCTCGGGCCCTAGACCAACGCCCATGGTTCCCTCTAGTCCGAGGCCTAGAACTTGCCCGTCGCTGACCAGTACACCTTGCCCTTGTAAGGGTTAGGGTTAGGGTTAGGGTTAAGGTTAGGGTTAGGGTTAGGATTAGGGTTTAGGGTTAGGGTTAGGGTTAGGGTTGGTGTTAGGGTTAGGGTTAGGGTTAGGGTTAGGGTTGGTGTTAGGGTTAGGGTTAGGGTTAGGGTTAGGGTTGGTGTTAGGGTTAGGGTTAGGGTTAGGGTTAGGGTTAGGATAAGGGTTAGGGTTGGTGTTAGGGTTAGGGTTAGGGTTAGCGTTAGGGTTAGCGTTGGTGTTAGGGTTAGGGTTAGGGTTAGGGTTAGGGTTGGTGTTAGGTATAGGGTTAGGGTGAGGGTTAGGGTTAGGTTTAGGGTTGGTGTTAGGGTTAGGGTTAGGGTTAGGGTTAGTGTTAGGGTTAGGGTTAGGGTTAAGGTTAGTATTAGGGTTAGGGTTGGTGTTAGTGTTAGAGTTAGGGTTAGGGTTGGTGTTAGGTATAGGGTTAGGGTTAGGGTTAGGGTTAGGGTTAGGGTTGGTGTTAGGGTTAGGGTTAGGGTTAGAGTTAGGGTTGGTGTTAGGGTTAGGGTTAGGGTTAGGGTTAGGGTTAGTGTTAGGGTTAGGGTTAGGGTTAGGTTAGGGTTGGTGTTAGGTTTCGGTTTAGGGTTAGGGTTAGGGTTAGGGTTAGGGTTGGTGTTAGGGTTAGGTTTAGGGTTAAGGTTAGGGTTAGGATTAGGGTTAGGGTTGGTTTTAGGTTAGGGTTAGGGTTAGGGTTAGTGTTAGGGTTAGGTTTGATGTTAGGGTTAGGGTTAGGGTTAGGGTTAGGGTTAGTGTTAGGGTTAGAATTAGGGTTAATGTTAGGTTTAGGGTTAGGGTTAGGGTTAGGGTTAGGGTTAGAATTAGGGTTAATGTTAGGTTTAGTGTTAGGGTTAGGGTTAGAATCAGGGTTAGGGTTGGTGTTAGGGTTAGGGATAGGTTAGGGTTAGGGTTAGGGTTAGGGTTAGGGTCAGGTTACCCCGATCACTACCCCTCATCCTAGGCCTACGCCTAGCACTACCTCTGTTCCTACCCCTACCTCTGGCCCTACAGCTCCTCCTACCTATGGGCCCACCCCCATCCCTACCCCTAGCCACAGCTCCCACTCCTGGTCCTAGGCCTACTCCGAGGTTTACCCCGACACCCACCTCTTGCCCTTTGCCTACCCCAGTGCTACGCCTACCGCTCCCACTAGCCCTACCTCGGGCCCTAGACCAACGCCCAGTGCTCACTCTAGTCCGAAGCCTAGCACTTGCCCGTCACCGTCCAGTACACCTTGCCCTACCGATAGCCAGAACACTAACCCTTGTCCTACGTAATTACCCTGGAAACACCATTAGCCACACCCTAATCATGCCCCACATCCGTTCGGAGTCCTAGGACTACCCGGAGCCCTCCCGTGACACCTACCCGTAGCCCTGGGCCAACCCCTACCACTACCACTAGTCCTAGGCTTAACATGAGCCCTAACCCTAACACTGCCCGTGGGCCTCTGCCAACCACTAGCCCTTCACCTAACCCTACACCGAGCACTACTCCTCGCCCTAGGCTTACGCCTAGCACTACCTCTGGTCCTACCCCTACCCCTGGTTCTACAGCTCCCCCTACTTATAGGCCCACCCCCATCCCTACCCCTAGCCACAGCTCCCTCTCCTGGCCCTAGGCCTACTCCGAGGTTTACCTCGACACCCACCCTTTGCCCTATGCCTACCCCAGCGCTACGCTTACCGCTCTCACTAGCCCTAGCTCGGGACCTAGACCAACGCCCATGGTTCCCTCTAGTCCGAGGCCTAGAACGTGCCCGTCGCTGACCAGTACACCTTGCCCTTGTTAGGGTTAGGGTTAGGGTTAGGGTTAGATTAGGATAAGGGTTTAGGGTTAGGGTTAGGGTTAGGGTTGGTGTTAGGGTTAGGGTTAGTGTTAGGGTTAGGGTTGGTGTTAGGTTTAGGGTTAGGGTTAGGGTTAGGGTTAGGTTTAGGGTTGGTTTTAGGGTTAGGGTTAGGATTAGGGTTAGGGTTAGGATAAGGGTTAGGGTTCGTTTAGGGTTAGGGTTAGGGTTAGGGTTAGGTTTAGGGTTGGTGTTAGGGTTAGGGTTAGGGTTAGGGTTAGGGTTGGTGTTAGGTATAGGGTTAGGGTTAGGGTTAGGGTTAGGGTTAGGGTTGGTGTTAAGGTTAGGGTTAGGGTTAGGGTTAGGGTTAGTGTTAGGGTTAGGGTTAGGGTTAGAGTTAGGGTTGGTGTTAGGGTTAGGGTTAGGGTTAGGGTTAGGGTTGGTGTTAGGGTTAGGGTTAGGGTTAGGGTTAGGGTTGGTGTTAGGTATAGTGTTAGTGTTAGGGTTAGGGTTAGGGTTAGGGTTAGGTTACCCCGAGCACTACCCCTCCCCCTAGGCCTACGCCTAGCACTACCTCTGGTCCTTCCCCTACCCCTGGCCCTACAGCTCCCCCTACCCATAGGCCCACCCCCATCCCTACCCCTAGCCACAGCTCCCACTCCTGGACCTAGGCTTACTCCGAGGTTTACCCCGACACACACCCCTTGCCCTTTGCCTACCACAGCGCTACGCCTACCGCTCCCACTAGCCCTACCTCGGGCCCTAGAGCAACGCCCAGTGCTCACTCTAGTCCGAAGCCTAGCACTTGCCCGTCACCGACCAGTACACCTTGCCCTACCGATAGCCAGATCACTAACACTTGTCCTGCGAAATCACACTGGACCCACCATTAGCCACACCCTAATCCAGCCCTACAACTGTTCTGAGTCTTAGGACTACCCGGAGCCCTCCCGTGACACCTACCCCTAACCCTCGGCCATCCCCTACCACTACCACTAGTCCTAGGCCTAACATGAGCCCTAACCCTAACACTGCCTGTGGGCCTCTGCCAACCACTAGCCCTTCACCTAACTCTACCCCGAGCACGGCCCCTCGCCCTAGGCTTACGCCTAGCACTACCTCTGGTCCTACCCCTACCCCTGGTTCTACAGCTCCCCCTACTTATAGGCCCACCCCCATCCCTACCCCTAGCCACAGCTCCCTCTCCTGGCCCTAGGCCTATTCCGAGGTTTACCTCGACACCCACCTCTTGCCCTATGCCTACCCCAGCGCTACGCCTACCGCTCTCACTAGCCCTAGCTCGGGCCCTAGACCAACGCCCATGGTTCCCTCTAGTCCGAGGCCTAGAACTTGCCCGTCGCTGACCAGTACACCTTGCCCTTGTAAGGGTTAGGGTTAGGGTTAGGGTTAAGGTTAGGGTTAGGGTTAGGATTAGGGTTTAGGGTTAGGGTTAGGGTTAGGGTTGGTGTTAGGGTTAGGGTTAGGGTTAGGGTTAGGGTTGGTGTTAGGTTTAGGGTTAGGGTTAGGGTTAGGGTTGGTGTTAGGGTTAGGGTTAGGGTTAGGGTTAGGGTTAGGGTTAGGATAAGGGTTAGGGTTGGTGTTAGGGTTAGGGTTAGGGTTAGCGTTAGGGTTAGCGTTGGTGTTAGGGTTAGGGTTAGGGTTAGGGTTAGGGTTGGTGTTAGGTATAGGGTTAGGGTGAGGGTTAGGGTTAGGTTTAGGGTTGGTGTTAGGGTTAGGGTTAGGGTTAGGGTTAGTGTTAGGGTTAGGGTTAGGGTTACGGTTAGTATTAGGGTTAGGGTTGGTGTTAGTGTTAGAGTTAGGGTTAGGGTTGGTGTTAGGTATAGGGTTAGGGTTAGGGTTAGTGTTAGGGTTAGGGTTGGTGTTAGGGTTAGGGTTAGGGTTAGAGTTAGGGTTGGTGTTAGGGTTAGGGTTAGGGTTAGGGTTAGGGTTAGTGTTAGGGTTAGGGTTAGGGTTAGGTTAGGGTTGGTGTTAGGTTTCGGTTTAGGGTTAGGGTTAGGGTTAGGGTTAGGGTTGGTGTTAGGATTAGGGTTAGGGTTAAGGTTAGGGTTAGGATTAGGGTTAGGGTTGGTTTTAGGTTTAGGGTTAGGGTTAGGGTTAGTGTTAGGGTTAGGGTTGATGTTAGGGTTAGGGTTAGGGTTAGGGTTAGGGTTAGTGTTAGGGTTAGAATTAGGGTTAATGTTAGGTTTAGGGTTAGGGTTAGGGTTAGGGTTAGGGTTAGAATTAGGGTTAATGTTAGGTTTAGTGTTAGGGTTAGGGTTAGAATCAGGGTTAGGGTTGGTGTTAGGGTTAGGGATAGGTTAGGGTTAGGGTTAGGGTTAGGGTTAGGGTCAGGTTACCCCGATCACTACCCCTCATCCTAGGCCTACGCCTAGCACTACCTCTGTTCCTACACCTACCTCTGGCCCTACAGCTCCTCCTACCTATGGGCCCACCCCCATCCCTACCCCTAGCCACAGCTCCCACTCCTGGTCCTAGGCCTACTCCGAGGTTTACCCCGACACCCACCTCTTGCCCTTTGCCTACCCCAGCGCTACGCCTACCGCTCCCACTAGCCCTACCTCGGGCCCTAGACCAACGCCCAGTGCTCACTCTAGTCCGAAGCCTAGCACTTGCCCGTCACCGTCCAGTACACCTTGCCCTACCGATAGCCAGAACACTAACCCTTGTCCTACGTAATTACCCTGGAAACACCATTAGCCACACCCTAATCATGCCCCACATCCGTTCGGAGTCCTAGGACTACCCGGAGCCCTCCCGTGACACCTACCCGTAGCCCTCGGCCAACCCCTACCACTACCACTAGTCCTAGGCTTAACATGAGCCCTAACTCTAACACTGCCCGTGGGCCTCTGCCAACCACTAGCCCTTCACCTAACCCTACACCGAGCACTACTCCTCGCCCTAGGCTTACGCCTAGCACTACCTCTGGTCCTACCCCTACCCCTGGTTCTACAGCTCCCCCTACTTATAGGCCCACCCCCATCCCTACCCCTAGCCACAGCTCCCTCTCCTGGCCCTAGGCCTACTCCGAGGTTTACCTCGACACCCACCCTTTGCCCTATGCCTACCCCAGCGCTACGCTTACCGCTCTCACTAGCCCTAGCTCGGGACCTAGACCAACGCCCATGGTTCCCTCTAGTCCGAGGCCTAGAACGTGCCCGTCGCTGACCAGTACACCTTGCCCTTGTTAGGGTTAGGGTTAGGGTTAGGGTTAGATTAGGATAAGGGTTTAGGGTTAGGGTTAGGGTTAGGGTTGGTGTTAGGGTTAGGGTTAGGGTTAGGGTTAGGGTTGGTGTTAGGTTTAGAATTAGGGTTAGGGTTAGGGTTAGGTTTAGGGTTGGTTTTAGGGTTAGGGTTAGGATTAGGGTTAGGGTTAGGATAAGGGTTAGGGTTCGTTTAGGGTTAGGGTTAGGGTTAGGGTTAGGTTTAGGGTTGGTGTTAGGGTTAGGGTTAGGGTTAGGGTTAGGGTTGGTGTTAGGTATAGGGTTAGGATTAGGGGTAGGGTTAGGGTTAGGGTTGGTGTTAAGGTTAGGGTTAGGGTTAGGGTTAGTGTTAGGGTTAGGGTTAGGGTTACGGTTAGGATTAGGGTTCGGGTTGGTGTTAGGGTTAGGGTTAGGGTTGGTGTTAGGTATAGGGTTAGGGTTAGGGTTAGGGTTAGGGTTAGGGTTGGTGTTAGGGTTAGGGTTAAGGTTAGGGTTAGGGTTGGTGTTAGGGTTAAGGTTAGGGTTAGGATTAGGGTTAGGGTTGGTGTTAGGGTTAAGGTTAGGGTTAGAGTTAGGGTTTGTGTTAGGGTTAGGGTTAGGGTTAGTTTTAGGGTTAGGGTTGGTGTTAGGGTTAGGGTTAGGGTTAGGATTAGGGTTGGTGTTAGGTATAGGGTTAGTGTTAGGGTTAGGGTTAGGGTTAGGGTTGGTGTTAGGGTTAGGGTTAGGGTTAGGGTTAGTGTTAGGGTTAGGGTTAGGGTTAGGTTACCCCGAGCACTACCCTTCGCCCTAGGCCTACGCCTAGAACTACCTCTGGTCCTACACCTACCCCTGGCCCTACAGATTCCCCTACCCATAGGCCCACCCCTATCCCTACCCCTAGCCACAGCTCCCACTCCTGGTCCTAGGCCTACTCTGAGGTTTACCCCGACACCCACCCCTTACCCTTTGCCTACCCCAGCGCTACGCCTACCGCTCCCACTAGCCCTAGCTCGGGCAGTAGACCAACGCCCATGGCTCCCTCTAGTCCGAGGCCTAGAACTTGCCCGTCGCTGACCAGTACACCTTGCCCTTGTTAGGGTTAGGGTTAGGGTTAGGTTTAGGGTTAGCATTAGGGTTAGGGTTAGGGTTAGGGTTAGGGTTAGTGTTAGGTTTAGGGTTATGGTTAGGCTTAGAATCAGGGTTAGGGTTGGTGTTAGGGTTAGGGTTAGGTTAGGGTTAGGGTTAGTGTTAGGGTTAGGGTTAGGGTTAGGTTACCCCGAGCACTACCTCTCGCCCTAGGCCTACGCCTAGCACTACCTCTGGTCTTACCCCTACCTCTGGCCCTACAGCTCCTCCTACCTATGGGCCCACCGCCATCCCTACCCCTAGCCACAGCTCCCTCTCCTGGCCCAAAGCCTACTCCGAAGTTTAACCCGACACCCACCCCTTGCCCTATGCCTACCCCAGCGCTACGCCTACCGCTCCCACTAGCCCTAGCTCGGGCCCTAGACCAACGCCCAGTGCTCCCTCTAGTCAGAGGCCTACCACTTGCCCGAGGCCGACCAGTACACCTTGCCCTACCGTTAGCCAGAGCAGTAACTTGTGTCCTACGAAATCACCCTTGACCCACCCTTACCACACCCTAATCCAGCCCTACACCTGTTCCGAGTCCTAGGACTACCCGGAGCCCTCCCGTGACACCTACCCCTAGCCCTCGGCCAACCCCTACCACTACCACTAGTCCTAGGTTTAACATGAGCCCTAACCCTAACACTGCCCGTGGGCCTCTGCCAACCACTAGCACTTTAACTAACCCTACCCCGAGCACTACCCCTCGCCCTAGGCCTACGCCTAGCACTACCTCTGGTCCTACCGCTACCCCTGGCCCTACAGCTCTCCCTACTCATGGGCCCACCCCCATCCCTACCCCTAGCCACAACTCCAACTCCTGGGCCAAAGCCTACTCCGAGGTTTACCTCGACACCCACCCCTTGCCCTATGCCTACCCCAGTGCTACGCCTACCGCTCCTACTAGCCCTAGCTCGGGCCCTAGACCAACGCCCTGTGCTCCCTCTAGTCCGAGGCCTACCACTTGCCCGACCCCGACCAGTACACCTTGCCCTACCGTTAGCCATAGCACTAACCCGTGTTTTATGAAATCACCCTGGACCCACCCTTACCACACCCTAATCCAGCCCTACACCCGTTCCGAGTCCTAGGATTACCCGTAGCCCTCCCGTGACACCTACCCCGAGCCCTCGGCCAACCCCTACCACTACCACTAGTCCTAGGCCTAACATGAGCCCTAACCGTATCACTGCCCGTGGGCCTCAGCTAACCACTAGCCCTTCACCATCCCTACCCAGAGCACTACCCCTCGCCCTAGGCCTACGCCTAGCACTACCTCTTGTCCTACCGCTACCCCTGGCCCTACAGTTCCCCATAACCATAGGTCCACCCAAATCTCTACCCCTAGCCACAGCTCCAACTCCTGGCACTAGGCCTACTCCGAGGTTTACCTCGACACCCACCCCTTGCCCTATGCCTACCCCAGCGCTACGCCTATCGCTACCACTAGCCCTAGCTCGGGCCCTAGACCAACGCCCACTACTCATCTAGTCCGTGGCCTAGCACTTGCCCGTCCCCGACCAGTACACCTTGCCCTACTGTTAGCAGAGCACTAACCCATGTCCTACGAAATCACCCTGGACCCACCCTTACCACACCCTAATCCAGCCCTACACCTGTTCCGAGTCCTAGGACTACCCGGAGCGCTCCCGTGACACCTACCCCTAGCCCTCGGCCAACCCCTACCACTACCACTATTCCTAGGCTTAAGAGAGCCCTAACCCTAACACTGCCCGTGGGCCTCTGCCAACCACTAGCCCTTCAACTAACCCTACCCCGAGCACTACCCCTCGCCCTAGGCCTACGCCTAGCACTACCTCTGGTCCTACACCTACACCTGGCCCTACAGCTCCCCCTACCCATAGGCCCACCCCCACGCCTACCCCTAGCCACAGCTCCCACTCCTGGCCCTAGGCCTACTCCGAGGTTTACCTCGACACCCACCCCTTGACCTATGCCTACCCCAGCGCTACGCCTACGGCTCCCACTAGCCCTAGCTCGGGCAGTAGACCAACACCCATGGCTCCCTCTAGTCCGAGGCCTAGAACTTGCCCGTCGCTGACGAGTACACCTTGCCCTTGTTAGCGTTAGGGTTAGGGTTAGGGTTAGGGTTAGGGTTAGTGTTAGGGTTTAGGGTTACGGTTAGGGTTAGGGTTGGTGTTAGGGTTACGGTTATGGTTAGGGTTAGGTTTGGTGTTAGGTATAGGGATAGGGTTAGGGTTAGGGTTAGGGTTAGGGTTGGTGTTAGGGTTAGTGTTAGGGTTAGGGTTAGGGTTATGGTTAGGGTTAGGGTTAGGGTTATGTTACCCCGAGCACTACCCCTCGCCCTAGGCTTACGCCTAGCACTAACTCTGGTCCTACCCCTACCCCTGGCCCTACAGCTCCCCCTACAAATAGGCCCACCCCCATCCCTACCCCTAGCCACAGCTCCCACTCCTGGCACTAGGCCTTCTCCGAGGTTTACCTCGACACCCACCCCTTGCTCTATGCCTACCCCAGCGCTACGCCTACCGCTCCCACTAGCCCTAGCTCGGGCAGTAGACCAACGCCCATGGCTCCCTCTAGTCCGAGGCCTAGAACTTGCCCATCGCTGACCAGTACACCTTGCCCTTGTTAGGGTTAGGGTTAGGGTTAGGGTTAGGGTTAGGGTTAGGGTTAGGGTTAATGTTAGGTTTAGGGTTAGGGTTAGGGTTAGAATCAGGGTTAGGGTTGGTGTTAGGGTTAGGGTTAGGTTAGGGTTAGGGTTAGGGTTAGGGTTAGGGTCAGGTTACCCCGATCACTACCCCTCGCCCTAGGCCTACGCCTAGCACTACCTCTGTTCCTACCCCTACCTCTGGCCCTACAGCTCCTCCTACCTATGGGCCCACCCCCATCCCTACCCTTAGACACAACTCCAACTCCTGGCCCAAAGCCTACTTTGAAGTTTACCCCTACATCTACCCCTTGCCCTATGCCTACCCCAGCGCTACGCCTACAGCTCCCACTAGCCCTAGCTCGGGCCCTAGACCAACGCCCAGTGCTCCCTCTATTCAGAGTCCTACCACTTACCCGAGGCCGACCAGTACACCTTGCCCTACCGTTAACCAGAGCAGTATCCTGTGTCCTACGAAATCACCCTGGAACCACCCTTACCACACCCTAATCCAGCCCTACACCTGTTCCGAGTCCTAAAACTACCCGGAGCCCTCCCGTGACACCTAACCCTAGCCCTCGGCCAACCCCTACCACTACCACTAGTCCTAGGCTTAACATGAGCCCTAACCCTAACACTGCCCGTGGGCCTCTGCCAACCACTAGCCCTTTAACTAACCCAACCCCGAGCACTACCCCTCGCCCTAGGCCTACGCCTAGCACTACCTCTGGTCCTACCGCTACCCCTGGCCCTACAGCTCTCCCTACTCATGGGCCCACCCCCATCCCTACCCCTAGCCACAACTCCAACTCCTGGGCCAAAGCCTACTCCGAGGTTTACCTCGACACCCACCCCTTGCCCTATGCCTACCCCAGTGCTACGCCTACCGCTCCTACTAGCCCTAGCTCGGGCCCTAGACCAACGCCCTGTGCTCCCTCTAGTCCGAGGCCTACCACTTGCCCGACCCCGACCAGTACACCTTGCCCTACCGTTAGCCATAGCACTAACCCGTGTTTTATGAAATCACCCTGGACCCACCCTTACCACACCCTAATCCAGCCCTACACACGTTCCGAGTCCTAGGATTACCCGTAGCCCTCCCGTGACACCTACCCCGAGCCCTCGGCCAACCCCTACCACTACCACTAGTCCTAGGCCTAACATGAGCCCTAACCGTATCACTGCCCGTGGGCCTCAGCTAACCACTAGCCCTTCACCATCCCTACCCAGAGCACTACCCCTCGCCCTAGGCCTACGCCTAGCACTACCTCTTGTCCTACCGCTACCCCTGGCCCTACAGTTCCCCATAACCATAGGTCCACCCAAATCCCTACCCCTAGCCACAGCTCCAACTCCTGGCACTAGGCCTACTCCGAGGTTTACCTCGACACCCACCCCTTGCCCTATGCCTACCCCAGCGCTACGCCTATCGCTACCACTAGCCCTAGCTCGGGCCCTAGACCAACGCCCAGTACTCATCTAGTCCGTGGCCTAGCACTTGCCCGTCCCCGACCAGTACACCTTGCCCTACTGTTAGCAGAGCACTACCCATGTCCTACGAAATCACCCTGGACCCACCCTTACCACACCCTAATCCAGCCCTACACCTGTTCCGAGTCCTAGGACTACCCGGAGCGCTCCCGTGACACCTACCCCTAGCCCTCGGCCAACCCCTACCACTACCACTATTCCTAGGCTTAAGAGAGCCCTAACCCTAACACTGCCCGTGGGCCTCTGCCAACCACTAGCCCTTCAACTAACCCTACCCCGAGCACTACCCCTCGCCCTAGGCCTACGCCTAGCACTACCTCTGGTCCTACACCTACACCTGGCCCTACAGCTCCCCCTACCCATAGGCCCACCCCCACGCCTACCCCTAGCCACAGCTCCCACTCCTGGCCCTAGGCCTACTCCGAGGTTTACCTCGACACCCACCCCTTGACCTATGCCTACCCCAGCGCTACGCCTACGGCTCCCACTAGCCCTAGCTCGGGCAGTAGACCAACACCCATGGCTCCCTCTAGTCCGAGGCCTAGAACTTGCCCGTCGCTGACGAGTACACCTTGCCCTTGTTAGCGTTAGGGTTAGGGTTAGGGTTAGGGTTAGGGTTAGTGTTAGGGTTTAGGGTTACGGTTAGGGTTAGGGTTGGTGTTAGGGTTACGGTTATGGTTAGGGTTAGGTTTGGTGTTAGGTATAGGGATAGGGTTAGGGTTAGGGTTAGGGTTAGGGTTGGTGTTAGGGTTAGTGTTAGGGTTAGGGTTAGGGTTATGGTTAGGGTTAGGGTTAGGGTTATGTTACCCCGAGCACTACCCCTCGCCCTAGGCTTACGCCTAGCACTAACTCTGGTCCTACCCCTACCCCTGGCCCTACAGCTCCCCCTACAAATAGGCCCACCCCCATCCCTACCCCTAGCCACAGCTCCCACTCCTGGCACTAGGCCTTCTCCGAGGTTTACCTCGACACCCACCCCTTGCTCTATGCCTACCCCAGCGCTACGCCTACCGCTCCCACTAGCCCTAGCTCGGGCAGTAGACCAACGCCCATGGCTCCCTCTAGTCCGAGGCCTAGAACTTGCCCATCGCTGACCAGTACACCTTGCCCTTGTTAGGGTTAGGGTTAGGGTTAGGGTTAGGGTTAGGGTTAGGGTTAGGGTTAATGTTAGGTTTAGGGTTAGGGTTAGGGTTAGAATCAGGGTTAGGGTTGGTGTTAGGGTTAGGGTTAGGTTAGGGTTAGGGTTAGGGTTAGGGTTAGGGTCAGGTTACCCCGATCACTACCCCTCGCCCTAGGCCTACGCCTAGCACTACCTCTGTTCCTACCCCTACCTCTGGCCCTACAGCTCCTCCTACCTATGGGCCCACCCCCATCCCTACCCTTAGACACAACTCCAACTCCTGGCCCAAAGCCTACTTTGAAGTTTACCCCTACATCTACCCCTTGCCCTATGCCTACCCCAGCGCTACGCCTACAGCTCCCACTAGCCCTAGCTCGGGCCCTAGACCAACGCCCAGTGCTCCCTCTATTCAGAGTCCTACCACTTACCCGAGGCCGACCAGTACACCTTGCCCTACCGTTAACCAGAGCAGTATCCTGTGTCCTACGAAATCACCCTGGAACCACCCTTACCACACCCTAATCCAGCCCTACACCTGTTCCGAGTCCTAAAACTACCCGGAGCCCTCCCGTGACACCTAACCCTAGCCCTCGGCCAACCCCTACCACTACCACTAGTCCTAGGCTTAACATGAGCCCTAACCCTAACACTGCCCGTGGGCCTCTGCCAACCACTAGCCCTTTAACTAACCCAACCCCGAGCACTACCCCTCGCCCTAGGCCTACGCCTAGCACTACCTCTGGTCCTACCGCTACCCCTGGCCCTACAGCTCCCCCTACTCATGGGTCTACCCCCATCCCTACCCCTAGCCAGAACTCCAACTCCTGGGCCAAAGCCTACTCCGATGTTTACCTCGACACCCACCCCTTGCCCTATGCCTACCCCAGCGCTACGCCTACCGCTCCCAATAGCGCTACCTCGGGCCCTAGACCAACGCCCATGGCTCCCTCTAGTCCGAGGCCTAGAACTTGCCCGTCGCTGACTAGTACACCTTGCCCTTGTTAGGGTTAGGGTTAGGGTTAGGGTTAGGGTTAGGGTTAGGGTTAGGGTTAGGGTTAGGGTTTAGGGTTAGGGTTAGGGTTAGGGTTGGTGTTAGGGTTAGGGTTAGGATTAGGGTTAGGGTTGCGGTTAGGTTTATGGTTAGGGTTAGGGTTAGGGTTAGGGTTAGGTTTGGTGTTAGGGTTAGGGTTAGGGTTAGGGTTAGTTTTAGGTTTAGGGTTAGGGTTAGGGTTAGGTTTGGTGTTAGGGTTAGGTTTAGGGTTAGGGTTAGTTTTAGGTTTAGGGTTAGGGTTAGGGTTAGGTTACTTCGAGCAATACCCCTCGCCCTAGGCCTACGCCTGGCACTACCTCTGGTCCTACCCCTACCCCTGGTCCTACATCTCCCCCTACCCATAGGCCCACCGCCATCCCTACCCCTAGCCACAGCTCCCACTCCTGGTCCTTGGCATACTCCGAGATTTACCCCGAAACACACCCCTTGCCCTTTGCCTACCCCAGCGCTACGTCTCCCGCTCCCACTAGCTCTACCTCGGGCCCTAGACCAACGCCCAGTGCTCACTCTAGTCAGAAGCCTAGCACTTGCCCGTCACCGACCAGTACACCTTGCCCTACCGATAGCCAGAGCACTAACCCTTGTCCTACGAAATCACCCTGAACCCACTATTAGCCACACCCTAATCATGCCCCACATCCGTTCGGAGTCCTAGGACTACCCAGAGCTCTCCCGTGACACCTACCCCTAGCCATCGGCCATTTCCTACCACTACCACTACTCCTAGGCCTAACATGAGCCCTAACCGTAACACTGTCCGTGGGCCTCTGCCAACCACTAGCCCTTCACCTAACCCTACCCCGAGCACTACCAATCGCCCTAGGCCTACGCCTACCAGTACCTCTGCTCCTACCCCTACCCTTGGCTCTACAGCTCCCCCTACCCATAGGCCCACCCCCATCCCTACCCCTAGCCACAACTCCAACTCCTGGCCCAAAGCCTACACCGAGGTTTACTCGAACACCCACCTCTTGCCCTATGCCTACCCCAGTGCTACGCCAACCGCTCCCACTAGCCCTAGCTCGGGCCCTAGACCAAAGCCCTGTGCTCCCTCTAGTCCGAGGCCTACCACTTGCCCGACGCCGACCAGTACACCTTGCCCTACCGTTAGCCATAGCACTAACCCGTGTTTTATGAAATCACACTGGACCCACCCTTACCACACCCTAATCCAGCCCTACACCCGTTCGAGTCCTAGGATTACCCGTAGCCCTCCCGTGACACCTACCCCGAGCCCTCGGCCAACCCCTACCACTACCACTAGTCCTAGGCCTAACATGAGCCCTAACCGTAACACTGCCCGTGGGCCTCAGCTAACGACTAGCCCTTCACCATCCCTACCCAGAGCACTACCCCTCGCCCTAGGCCTACGCCTAGCACTACCTCTGGTCCTACCCCTACACCTGGCCCTACAGCTCCCCCTACCCATAGGCCCACCCCCACGCCTACCCCTAGCCACAGCTCCCACTACTGGCCCTAGGTTTACTCCGAGGTTTACCTCGACACCCACCTTTTGCCCTATGCCTACACCAGCGCTACGTATACCGCTCCCACTAGCCCTAGCTCGGGCAGTAGACCAACGCCCAAGGCTCACTCTAGTACGAGGCCTAGAACTTGCTCGTCGCTGACCAGTACACCTTGCCCTTGTTAGCGTTAGGGTTAGGTGTAGGGTTAGGGTTAGTGTTAGGGTTTAAAGTTAGGGTTAGGGTTAGGGTTGGTGTTAGGGTTACGGTTATGGTTAGGGTTAGGTTTGGTGTTAGGTATAGGGATAGGGTTAGTGTTAGTGTTAGGGGTTGGGTTGGTGTTAGGGTTAGGGTTACGGTTAGGTTTATGGTTAGGGTTAGGGTTAGGGTTATGTTACCCTGAGCACTACCCCTCGCCCTAGGCCTACGCCTAGCACTAACTCTGGTCCTACCCCTACCCCTGGCCCTACAGCTCCCCCTACAAATAGGCCCACCCCCATCCCTACCCCTAGCCACAGCTCCCAATCCTGGTCCTAGGCCTACTCCGAGGTTTACCCCGACACCCACCCCTTGCCCTTTGCCTACGCCAGCGCTACGCCTACCGCTCCCACTAGCCCTACCTCGGGCCCTAGACCAACGCCCAGTGCTCACTCTAGTCCAAAGCCTAGCACTTGCCCGTCACCGTCCAGTACACCTTGCCCTACCGATAGCCAGAACACTAACCCTTGTCCTACGAAATTACCCTGGAAACACCATTAGCCACACCCTAATCATGCCCCACATCCGTTCGGAGTCCTAGGACTACCCGGAGCCCTCCCGTTACACCTACCCCTAGCCCTCGGCCATCCCCTACCACTACCACTAGTCCTAGGCCTAACATGAGCCCTAACCCTAACACTGCCCGTGGGCCTCTGCCAACCACTAGCCCTTCACCTAACCCTACACCGAGCACTACCCCTCGCCCTAGGCCTACGCCTAGCACTACCTCTGGTCCTACCCCTACCCCTGGCTCTACAGCTCCCCCTACCCATAGGCCCACCCCATCCCTACCCCTAGCCACAACTCCAACTCCTGGCCCAAAGCTTACTCCGAGGTTTACCCCGACACCCACCCCTTGCCCTTTGCCTACCCAGCGCTACGCCTACAGCTCCCACTAGCCCTACCTCGGGCCCTAGACCAACGCCCAGTGCTCACTCTAGTTCGAAGTCTAGCACTTGCACGTCGCCGACCAGTACACCTTGCCCTACCGATAGCCAGAGCACTAACCCGTGTCCTACGATATCACCCTGGACCCACCATTAGTCACACCCTAATCCAGCCCTACACCCGTTCCGAGTCTTAGGACTACCCGGGGCCCTCCCGTGAAACCTACCCCTAGCCCTCGGCCAACCCCTACCACTACCACTAGTCATAGGCCTAACATGAGCCCTAAGACTAACACTGCCCGTGGGCCTCTGCCAACCACTAGCCCATCACCTAACCCTACCCAGAGCACGACCCTTCGCCCTAGGCCTACGCCTAGGACTACCTCTGGTCCTACCGCTACCCCTGGCCCTACAGCTCCCCCTACACATAGGCCCACCCAAATCCCTATCCCTAGCCACACCTCCAACTCCTGGCACTAGGCCTACTCCGAGGTTTACCCCGACACCCACCACTTGCCGTATGCCTACCCCAGCACTACGCCTATCACTCCCACTAGCCCTAGCTCGGGCCCTAGACCAACGCCCAGTGCTCATCTAGTCGGAGGCCTAGCACTTGCCCGTCGCCGACCAGTACACCTTGAACTACCATTAGACAGAGCACTAAGCCGTGTCCTACGAAATCACGTGGACCCACCATTAGTCACACCCTAATCCAGCCCTACACCCGTTCCGAGTCCTAGGACTACCCGGGGCCCTCCCGTGACACCTACCCCTAGCCCTCGGCCAACCCCTCCCACTACCACTAGTCCTAGGACTAACATGAGCCCTAAGACTAACACTGCCCGTGGGCCTCTGCCAACCACTAGCCCTTCACCTAACCCTACCCCGAGCACTACCCCTCGCCCTAGGCCTACGCCTAGCACTACCTCTGGTTCTACCCCTACCCCTGGCCCTACAGCTCCCCCTACCCATGGGCCCACCACCATCACTACCCCTAGCCACAAATCCAATTCCTGGCCAAAAGCCTACTCCGAAGTTTACCCCAACACCCACCCCTTGCCCTATGCCTACCCCATCGCTACGCCTACCGCTCCTACTAGCCCTAGCTCGGGAGCTAAACCAACGCCCAGTGCTCCCTTTATTCAGAGGCCTACCACTTGCCTGAGGCCGACCAGTACACCTTGCCCTTGTTAGGGTTAGGGTTAGGATTAGGGTTAGGGTTAGGGTTAGGATTAGGGTTTAGGGTTAGGGTTAGGGTTAGGGTTGGTGTTAGGGTTAGGGTTAGGTTTAGGTTTAGGGTTGGTGTTAGGGTTAGGGTTAGGGTTAGGGTTAGGGTTAGGGTTGGTGTTAGGGTTAGGGTTAGAATTCGGGTTAGGGTTGGTGTTAGGTATAGGGTTAGGGTTAGGGTAGGGTTAGGGTTGGTGTTAGGGTTAGGGTTAGGGTTAGGGTTAGGGTTGGTGTTAGGTTTAGGGTTAGGGTTAGGTTTAGGGTTAGGGTTGGTGTTAGGGTTAGGGTTAGGGTTAGGGTTAGGGTTAGGGTTAGGATTAGGGTTAGGGTTGGTGTTAGGGTTAGAGTTAGGGTTAGGGTTAGGGTTGGTGTTAGGTATAGGGTTAGGGTTAGGGTTAGGGTTGGTGTTAGAGTTAGGGTTAGGGTAAGGGTTAGTGTTAGGGTTAGGGTTAGGGTTAGGGTTAGGATTAGGGTTAGGGTTGGTGTTAGGGTTAGAGTTAGAGTTCAAGATAGGGTTGGTGTTAGGTATAGGGTTAGGGTTAGGGTTAGGGTTAGGGTTGGTGTTACGGTTAGGGTTAGGGTTAGGGTTAGGGTTGGTGTTAGGTTTAGGGTTAGGGTTAGGTTTAGGGTTAGGGTTGGTGTTAGGGTTAGCGTTAGGGTTAGAGTTAGGTTTGGTGTTAGGGTTAGGGTTAGGGTTAGGGTTAGGGTTAGGGTTAGGGTTGGTGTTAGGGTTAGGGTTAGGGTTAGGGTTAGGGTTGGTGTTAGGTATCGGGTTAGAGTTAGGGTTGGTGTTAGGGTTAGGGTTAGGTTTAGGGTTGGTGTTAGGGTTAGGGTTAGGTTACCCCGAGCACTACCCCTCGCCCTAGGCCTACGCCTAGCACTACCTCTGGTCCTACACCTACCCCTGTCCCTACAGCTCCCCCTACGCATAAGCCCACCCCCATCCCTACCCCTAGCCACAGCTCCCACTCCTGGTCCTAGGTCTACTCCGAGGTTTACCCCGACACCCACCCCTTGCCCTTTGCCTACCCCAGCGCTACGCCTACCGCTCCCACTAGCCTACCTCGGGCCCTAGACCAGCGCCCTGTGCTCACTCTAGTCCGAAGCCTAGCACTTGCCCGTCGCAAAGCAGTACACCTTGCCCTACCGATAGCCAGAGCACTAACCCGTGTCCTACGAAATCACACTGGACCCACCATTAGCCACACCCTAATCCAGCCCTACATCCGTTCGGAGTCCTAGGACTACCCGGAGCCCTCCCGTGACAGTTACCCCTAGACCTCGCCCATCCCCTACCACTACCACTAGTCCTAGGCCTAACATGAGCCCTAACCCTAACACTGCCCGTGGGCCTCTGCCAACCACTAGCCCTTCACCTAACCCTACCCCGAGCACTACCCCTCGCCCTAGGCTTACGCGTAGCACTACCTCTGGTCCTACCCCTACCCGAGGCCCTACAGCTCCCCCTATTTATAGGCCCACCCCCATCCCTACCCCTAGCCACAGCTCCCACTCCTGGCCCTAGGTCTACTCCGAGGTTTACCTCGACAACCACTTCTTGCCCTATGCCTACCCCAGCGTCACGCCTACCGCTCCCACTAGCCCTAGCTCGGGCCCTAGACCAAAGCCCATGGCTCCCTCTAGTCCGAGGCCTAGAACTTGCCCGACGCCGACCAGTACACCTTGCCCTACCTTTAGCCAGAGCACTAACCCGTGTCCTAAAAAATCACCCTGGACCCACCCTTACCACACCCTAATCCAGCCCTACATCCGTTCCGAGTCCTAGGACTACACGGAGCCCTCCCGTGACACCTACCCCTAGCCCTCGCCATCCCCTACTACTACCACTAGTCCTAGGCCTAACATGAGCCCTAAGACTAACACTGCCAGTGGGCCTCAGCCAACCACTAGCCCTTCACCATCCTTACCCAGAGCACTACCCCTCGCCCTAGGCCTACGCCTAGCACTACCTCTGGTCCTACCCCTACCCATGGCCCTACAGCTCCCACTAACCATAGGCCCACCCAAATCCCTACCCCTACCCACAGCTCCAACTCCTGGCACTAGGCCAACTCCGAGGTTTACCCCGCACCCACCCCTTGCCCTATGCCTACACCAGCGCTACGCCTAACGCTCCCCTAGCCCTAGCACGGGCCCTAGACCAACGCCCAGTGCTCATCTAGTCCTAGGCCTAGCAGTTGCCCGTCGCCGACCAGTACACCTTGCCCTACCGTTAGCCAGAGCAGTAACCCGTGTCCTACGAAATCACCCTGGACCCACCATTACCAACCCTAATCCAGCCCTACACCTGTTCCGAGTCCTAGAACTACCCGGAGCCATTTCGTGAAACCTACCCCTAGCCCTCGGCCAATCCCTACCACTACCACTAGTCCTAGGCTTAACATGAGCCCTAACCCTAACACTGCCCATGGGCCTCTGCCAAACACTAGCCCTTCAACTAACCCTACCCCGAGCACTACCCCTCGCCCTAGGCCTTCGCCTAGCACTACCTCTGGTCCTACCACTACCCCTGGCCCTACAGCTCCCCCTACCCATAGGCCCATTCCCACCCCTACCCCTAGCCACAGCTCCCACTCCTGGCCCTAGGCCTACTTCGAGGTTTACCTCGACACCCACCCCTTACCCTATGCCTACCCCAGCGCTACGCCTACCGCTCTCACTAGCCCTAGCTTGGGCCCTAGACCAACGCCCATGGCTCCCTCTAGTCCGAGGCCTAGAACTTGCCCGTCGCTGACCAGTACACCTTGCCCTTCTTAGGGTTAGGGTTAGGGTTAGGGTTAGGGTTAGGGTTGGTGTTAGGTATAGTGTTAGGGTTAGGGTTAGGGTTAGGGTTAGGGTTAGGGTTAGGGTTGGTGTTAGGGTTAGGGTTAGAATTAGGGTTAGTGTTAAGGTTAGGGTTAGGGTTAGGATTAGGGTTAGGGTTGGTGTTAGGGTTAGGGTTAGGGTTAGGGTTAGGGTTGGTGTTAGGGTTAGGGTTAGGGTTAGGGTTAGGGTTGGTGTTAGGTATAGTGTTAGGGTTAGGGTTAGGGTTAGGGTTAGGGTTGGTGTTAGGGTTCGGGTTAGAATTAGGGTTAGTGTTAGGGTTCGGGTTAGGGTTAGGGTTAGGATTAGGGTTAGGGTTGGTGTTAGGGTTAGGGTTAGGGTTAGGGTTAGGGTTGGTGTTAGGTATAGGGTTAGGGTTAAAGTTAGGGTTAGGGTTAGGGTTAGGGTTGGTGTTAGGGTTAGGGTTAGGGTTAGGGTTAGGTTTGGTGTTAGGGTTAGGGTTAGGGTTAGGGTTGGTGTTAGGTATAGGGTTAGGGTTAGTGTTAGGGTTAGGGTTAGGGTTGGTGTTAGGGTTAGGGTTAGGGTTAGTGTTAGGGTTAGGGTTAGGGTTAGGTTACCCCGACCACTACTCCTAGCCCTCGGCCATCCCCTACTACTACCACTAGTCCTAGGCCTAAAATGAGCCCTAACCCTAACACTGCCCGTGGGCCTCTGCCAACCACTAGCCCTTCACCTAACCCTACCCCGAGAACGACACCTCGCCCTAGGCCTACGCCTAGCACTACCTCTGGTCCTACCACTACCCCTGGCCTTAGAGGTCCCCCTACACATAGGCCCACCCCCATCCCTACCCTTAGCCAAAACTCCAACTCCTGGCCCAAAGCCTACTCCGAAGTTTACCCCGACACCCACCCCTTGCCCTATGTTTATCCCAGCGCTACGCCTACCACTCCCACTAGCCCTACCTCGGGCCCTAGACCAACGCCCAGTGCTCACTCTAGTGCGAAGCCTAGTACTTGCCCGTCACCGTCCAGTACACCTTGCCCTACCGATAGCCAGAACACTAACCCTTGTCCTACGTAATTACCCTGGAAACACCATTAGCCACACCCTAATCATGCCCCACATCCGTTCGGAGTCCTAGGACTACCCGGAGCCCTCCCGTGACACCTACCCGTAGCCCTCGGCCAACCCCTACCACTACCACTAGTCCTAGGCTTAACATGAGCCCTAACCCTAACACTGCCCGTGGGCCTCTGCCAACCACTAGCCCTTCACCTAACCCTACCCCGAGCACTACTCCTCGCCCTAGGCTTACGCCTAGCACTACCTCTGGTCCTACCCCTACCCCTGGTTCTACAGCTCCCCCTACTTATAGGCCCACCCCCATCCCTACCCCTAGCCACAGCTCCCTCTCCTGGCCCTAGGCCTACTCCGAGGTTTACCTCGACACCCACCCTTTGCCCTATGCCTACCCCAGCGCTACGCCTACCGCTCTCACTAGCCCTAGCTCGGGACCTAGACCAACGCCCATGGTTCCCTCTAGTCCGAGGCCTAGAACGTGCCCGTCGCTGACCAGTACACCTTGCCCTTGTTAGGGTTAGGGTTAGGGTTAGGGTAAGATTAGGATAAGGGTTTAGGGTTAGGGTTAGGGTTAGGGTTGGTGTTAGGGTTAGGGTTAGGGTTAGGGTTAGGGTTGGTGTTAGGTTTAGGGTTAGGGTTAGGGTTAGGGTTAGGTTTAGGGTTGGTTTTAGGGTTAGGGTTAGGATTAGGGTTAGGGTTAGGATAAGGGTTAGGGTTCGTTTAGGGTTAGGGTTAGGGTTAGGGTTAGGTTTAGGGTTGGTGTTAGGGTTAGGGTTAGGGTTAGGGTTAGGGTTGGTGTTAGGTATAGGGTTAGGGTTAGGGTTAGGGTTAGGGTTAGGGTTAGGGTTGGTGTTAAGGTTAGGGTTAGGGTTAGGGTTAGTGTTAGGGTTAGGGTTAGGGTTACGGTTAGGATTAGGGTTCGGGTTGGTGTTAGGGTTAGGGTTAGGGTTGGTGTTTGGTATAGGGTTAGGGTTAGGGTTAGGGTTAGGGTTAGGGTTGGTGTTAGGGTTAGGGTTAAGGTTAGGGTTAGGGTTGGTGTTAGGGTTAAGGTTAGGGTTAGGATTAGGGTTAGGGTTGGTGTTAGGGTTAAGGTTAGGGTTAGAGTTAGGGTTTGTGTTAGGGTTAGGGTTAGGGTTAGGGTTAGTTTTAGGGTTAGGGTTGGTGTTAGGGTTAGGGTTAGGGTTAGGATTAGGGTTGGTGTTAGGTATAGGGTTAGTGTTAGGGTTAGGGTTAGGGTTAGGGTTGGTGTTAGGGTTAGGGTTAGGGTTAGGGTTAGTGTTAGGGTTAGGGTTAGGGTTAGGTTACCCCGAGCACTACCCTTCGCCCTAGGCCTACGCCTAGAACTACCTCTGGTCCTACACCTACCCCTGGCCCTACAGATTCCCCTACCCATATGCCCACCCACATCTCTACCCCATGCCACAGCTCCAACTCCTGGCCCTAGGCCTACTCCTAGGTTTACACCGACACCCACCTCTTGCCCTATGCCTACCCTAGCGCTACGCCTACCGCTCTCACTAGCCCTAGTTGGGCCCTAGACCAACGCCCAGTCTCACTCTAGTCCGAGGCCTAGCACTTGCCCGTCGCCGACCAGTACACCTTGCCCTACCGTTAGCCAGAGGACTAACCCGTGTCCTATGGAATCACCCTGGACCCACCCTTAGCCACACCTGAAATCAGCCTTACATGTCCTAGGACTAAACGGAGCCCTCCCGTGAAACCTACTCCTAGCCCTCGGCCAACCCCTACCACTACCACTAATCCTAAGCCTAACATGAGCCCTAACACTAACACTGCCCGTAGGCCTCTGCCAACCACTAGCCCTTCACCTAACCCTACCCAGAGCACTCCCCCTCGCCCTAGGTCTACGCCTAGCACTACCTCTAGTCCTACCTCTACCCCTGGCCCTACAGCTAACCCTAACCATAGGCCCACCCCCATCACTGCCCCTAGCCACAGCTCCAACTTCTGGCTTTAGGACTACTCCTAGGTTTACCCCGACACCCACCTCTTGCCCTATGCCTACCCAAGCGCTACACCTACCACTCTCAGTAGCCCGAGCTCGGGCCCTAGACCAATGCCCAGTGCTCACACTAGTCCGAGGCCTAGCACTTGCCCGTCGCCGACCAGTACACCTTGCCCTACCGTTAGCCAGAGCACTAACCCGTGTTTACGAAATCACCCTGGACCCACGCTTAGCCACACCCGAATCGAGCCCTACACCTGTTCCGAGTCCTAAGACTATACGTAGCCCTCCCGTGACACCTACCCCTAGATCTCGGCCAACCCCTACCACTACCACTAATCCTAGGCCTAACATAAGCCCTAACACTAACAATGCCCGTGGGCCTCTGCCAACCACTAGCACTTCACCTAACCCTACCTTGAGCACTCACCCTCGCCCTAGGCCTACGCCTAACACTACCTCTAGTCCTACCCCTACCCCTGGCCCTACAGCTACCCCTAACCATAGGCCCACCCCCATTACTACCCCTAGCCACAGTTCCAACTCCTGCCCCTAGGCCTACTCCTAGGTTTACCCCTACACCCACCTCTTGCCCTATGCTTTCCCCAGCGCTACGCCTACCGCTCCCAGTAGCCTTAGCTCTGGCCCTAGACCAACACTCAGTGCTCACTCTAGTCCGAGGCCTAGCACTTGCCAGTCACCGACCAGTACACCTTGCCCTACCGTTAGCCAGAGCACTAACCCGTGTCCTACGGAATCACCCTGGACCCACACTTAGCCACACCCGAATCCAGCCCTACACCTGTTCCGAGTCCTAGGACTAAACGGAGCCCTCCCGTGACACCTACCCCTAGCCCTCGGCCAAACCCTACCACTGCCACTAATCCTAGGCCTAACATGAGCCCTAACACTAACACTGCCCGGGGGCCTCTGCCAAACACTAGCACTTCACCTAACCCTACCCCGAGCACTCCCCCTCGCCCTAGGCCTACGCCTAGCACTACCTCTAGTCCTACCCCTACCCCTGGCACTACAGCTACCCCTAACCATAGGCCCACACCCATCCCTACCCCCAGCCACAGCTCCAACTCCTGGCCCTAGGCCTACTCCTGGGTTTACCCCGACACCCACCACTTGCCCTATGCCTAACCCAGCGCTACGCCTACCGCTCCCACTAGCCCTAGATCAGGCCCTAGACCAACGCCCAGTGCTCATTCTAGTCCGAGGCCTAGCACTTGCCCGTCGCCGACCAGTACACCTTGCCCTACCGTTAGCCAGAACACTAACCTATGTCCCACGAAATCACCCTAAACCCACACTTAGGCACACCCGAATCCAGCCCTACAGCTGTTCCGAGTCCTAGGACTAACCGCAGTTTTCCCGTGACACCTACCTTTAGCCCTCGGCAAACCCCTACCACTACCACTAATCCTAGGCCTAACATGAGCCCTAACACTAACAATGCCCGTGAGTCTCTGCCAACCACTAGCACTTCACCTAACCCTACCCCGAGCATTCACCCTCGCCCTAGGCCTACGCCTAACACTACCTCTAGTCCTACCCCTACCCCTGGCCCTACAGCTACCCCTAACCATAGGCCCACCCCCATTACTACCCCTAGCCACAGTTCCAACTCCTGCCCCTAGGCCTACTCCTAGGTTTACCCCTACACCCACCTCTTGCCCTATGCGTACCCCAGCGCTACGCCTACCGCTCCCAGTAGCCCTAGCTCGGGCCCTAGACCAACACCCAGTGCTCACTCTAGTCCGAGGCCTAGCACTTGCCCGTCACCGACCAGTACTCCTTGCCCTACCGTTAGCCAGAGCACTAACCTGTGTCCTACGGAATCACCCCGGACCCACCCTTAGCCACACCCGAATCCAGCCCTACACCTGTTCCGAGTCCTAGGACTAAACGGAGCCCTCCCGTGACACCTACCCCTAGCCCTCGGCCAAACCGTACCACTACCACTAATCCTAGGCCTAACATGTGCCCTAACACTAACACTGCCTGTGGGCCTCTGCCAACCACTAGCACTTCACCTAACCCTACCCCGAGCACTCACCCTGGCCCCAGGCCTACGCCTAGCAGTACCTCTAGTCCTAGCCCTACCCCTGGCCCTACATCTACCCCTAACCATAAGACCACCCTCATCCCTACCCCTAACCACAGCTCCAACTCCTGGCCCTAGGCCTACTCCTGGGTTTACCCCGACACCCACCTCTTGCCCTATGCCTACCCCAGCGCTACGCCTACCCCTCCCACTAGCCCTAGCTCGGGCCCTAAACCAACGCCCAGTGCTCACTCTAGTCCGAGGCCTAGCACTTGCCCGTCGCGGACCAGTACACCTTGCCCTATCGTTAGCCAGAACACTAACCTGTGTTTCACGAAATCACCCTAAACCCACCCTTAGTCACACCCGAATCCAGCCCTACAGCTGTTACGAGTCCTAGGACTAACCGCAGTTTTCCCGTGACACCTACCTTTAGCCCTCGGCAAACCCCTACCACTACCACTAATCCTAGGCCTAACATGAGCCCTAACACTAACAATGCCCGTGGGACTCTGCCAAACACTAGCACTTCACCTAACCCTACCCCGAGCATTCACCCTCGCCCTAGGCCTACGCCTAACACTACCTCTAGTCCTACCCCTACCCCTGGCCCTAGAGCTACCCCTAACCATAGGCCCACCCCCATTTCTACCCCTAGCCACAGTTCCAACTCCTGCCCCTAGGCCTACTCCTAGGTTTACCCCTACACCCACCTCTTGCCCTATGCGTACCCCAGCGCTACGCCTACCGCTCCCAGTAGCCCTAGCTCGGGCCCTAGACCAACACCCAGTGCTCACTCTAGTCCGAGGCCTAGCACTTGCCCGTCACCGACCAGTACTCCTTGCCCTACCGTTAGCCAGAGCACTAACCCGTGTCCTACGGAATCACCCCGGACCCACCCTTAGCCACACCCGAATCCAGCCCTACACCTGTTCCGAGTCCTAGGACTAAACGGAGCCCTCCCGTGACACCTACCCCTAGCCCTCGGCCAAACCCTACCACTACCACTAATCCTAGGCCTAACATGTGCCCTAACACTAACACTGCCTGTGGGCCTCTGCCAACCACTAGCACTTCACCTAACCCTACCCCGAGCACTCACCCTGGCCCCAGGCCTACGCCTAGCAGTACCTCTAGTCCTAGCCCTACCCCTGGCCCTACATCTACCCCTAACCATAAGACCACCCTCATCCCTACCCCTAACCACAGCTCCAACTCCTGGCCCTAGGCCTACTCCTGGGTTTACCCCGACACCCACCTCTTGCCCTATGCCTACCCCAGCGCTACGCCTACCGCTCCCACTAGCCCTAGCTCGGGCCCTAGACCAACGCCCAGTGCTCACTCTAGTCCGAGGCCTAGCACTTGCCCGTCGCGGACCAGTACACCTTGCCCTACCGTTAGCCAGAACACTAACCTGTGTCCCACGAAATCACACTGTACCCACCCTTAGCCACATTCGAAACCAGCCCTACACATGCTCCGAGTCCTAGGACTAACCAGAGTCCTCCCGTGACACATACCCCTAACCCTCAGCCAACCCCTACCACTACCACTAATCCTAGGCCTAACATGAGCCCTAACACTAACACTGCACGTGGGCCTCTGCCAACCACTAGCATTTCACCTAACCCTACCCCGAGCACTCCCCCTCGCCCTAGGGCTACGCCTAGCACTACCTCTAGTCCTACCCCTACCCCTGGCCCTACAGCTACCACTAACCATAGGCCCACCCCCATCACTACCCGTAGCCACAGCTCCAAATTCTGGCTTTAGGACTACTCCTAGGTTTACCCCGACACCCACCTCTTACCCTATGCCTACCCCATCGCTACACCTACCACTCTCAGTAGCCCTAGCTCGGGCCCTAGACCAATGACCAATGCTCACTCTAGTCCGCGGCCTAGCACTTGACCGTCGCCGACCAGTACACCTTGCCCTACCGTTAGCCAGAGCACTAACCCGTGTTTACGGAATCACCCTGGACCCACCCTTAGCAACACCCGAATCCAGCCCTACACCTGTTCCGAGTCCTAAGACTATATGTAGCCCTCCCGTGACACATACACCTAGCTCTCGGCCAACCTTTACCACTACCACTAATCCTAGGCCTAACATGATCCCTAACACTAACAATGCCCGTGGGCCTCTGCCAACCACTAGCACTTCACCTAACCCTACCCCCAGCACTCCCCCTCGCCCTAGGCCTACGCCTAGCACTACCTCTAGTCCTACCCCTACCCCTGACCCTACAGCTACCCCTAACCATAGGCCCACCCCCATTACTACCCCTAGCCACAGTTCCAACTCCTGCCCCTAGGCCTACTCCTAGGTTTACCCCTACACCCACCTCTTGCCCTATGCGTACCCCAGCGCTACGCCTACCGCTCCCAGTAGCCCTAGCTCGGGCCCTAGACCAACACCCAGTGCTCACTCTAGTCCGAGGCCTAGCACTTGCCCGTCACCGACCAGTACACCTTGCCCTACCGTTAGCCAGAGCACTAACCTGTGTCCTACGGAATCACCCTGGACCCACCCTTAGCCACACCCGAATCCAGCCCTACACCTGTCCGAGTCCTAGGACTAACCGCAGATTTCCCGTGACACCTACCTTTAGCCCTCGGCAAACCCCTACCACTACCACTAATCCTAGGCCTAACATGAGCCCTAACACTAACACTGCCCGTGGGAGTCTGCCAACCACTAGCCCTTCACCTAACCCTACCCCGAGCACTCCTTCTCGCCCTAGGCCTACGCCTAGCACTACCTCTAGTCCTACCCCTACCCCTGGCCCTACAGCTACCCCTAACCATAGGCCCACCCCCATCCCTACCCCTAGCCACAGCTCCAACTCCTGGCCCTAGCCCTACTCCTAGGTTTACCCCGACACCCACTTCTTGCCCTATGCCTACTCCAGCGCTACGCCTACCACTCCCAGTAGCCCTAGCTCGGGCCCTAGACCAACGCCCAGTGCTCACACTACTCCGTGGCCTAGCACTTGCCCGTCGCCGACCAGTACACCTTGCCCTACCGTTAGCCAGAGCACTAACCCGTGTCCTACGGAATCACCCTGGACCCACCCTTAGCCACACCCGAATCCAGCCCTACACCTGTTCCTAGTCCTAGGACTAAACGGAGCCCTCCTTTGACACCTACCCCTAGCCCTCGGCCAACCCCCACCACTACCACTAATCCTAGGCCTAACATGAGCCCTAACACTAACACTGCCCGTGGGCTTCTGCCATCCACTAGCCCTTCACCTAACCCTACCCCGAGCACTCCCCCTCGCCCTAGGCCTACGCCTAGCACTACCTCTAGTCCTACCCCTACCCCTGGCCCTACAGCTACCCCTAACCATAGGCCCACCTCCATCCCTACCCCTAGCCACTGCTCCAATTCCTGGCCCTAGGCCTACTCCTAGGTTTACCCCGACCCCCACCTCTTGCCATATGCCTACCCCAGCGCTACACCTAGCACTCCCAGTAGCCCTAGCTCGGGCCCTAGACCAACGCCCAGTGCTCACTCTAGTCCGAGGCCTAGCACTTGCCCGTCTCCGACCAGTACACCTTGCCCTACCGTTAGGCAGAGCACTAACCCGTGTCCTAGGGAATCACCGTGGACCCACACTTAGCCACACCTGAATCCAGCCTTACACCTGTTTCATATCCTAGGACTAAATGGAGCCCTCCCGTGAAACCTACCCCTAGCCCTCGGCCAACCCCTACCACTACCACTAATCCTAGGCCTAACATGAGCCCTAACACTAACACTGCCCGTAGGCCTCTGCCAACCACTAGCCCTTCACCTACCCTACCCAGAGCACTCCCCCTCGCCCTAGGTCTACGCCTAGCACTACCTCCAATCCTACACCTACCCCTGGCCCTACAGCTACCCCTACCCATAGGCCCACCCCCATGCCTACCCCTAGCCACAGCTCCAACTCCTGGCCCTAGGCCTACTCCTAGGTTTACACCGACACCCACCTCTTGCACTATGCCTACCCCAGCGCTACGCCTACAGCTCCCACTAGTCCTAGCTCGGGCCCTAGACCAACGCCCAGTGCTCACTCTAGTCCGAGGCCTATCACTTGCCCGTCGCCGACCAGTACACCTTGCCCTACCGTTAGCCAGAACACTGACCTGTGTCCCACGAAATCACACTGTACCCACCCTTAACCACACCCGAAACCAGCCCTACACCTGTTCCGAATCCTAGGATTAACCGGAGTCCTCCCGTGACACATACCCCTAACCCTCGGCCAACCCCTACCACTACCACTAATCCTAGGCCTAACATTAGCCCTAACACTAACACTGCCCGTGGGCCTCTGCCAACCACTAGCCCTTCACCTAACCCTACCCCGAGCACTCCCCCTCGCCCTAGGCCTACGCCTAGCACTACCTCTAGTCCTAAACCTACCCCTGGCCCTACAGCTACCCCTAACCATAGGCCCACCCCCATCACTACCCCTAGCCACAGCTCCAACTCCTGGCCCTAGGCCTACTACTAGGTTGACCCCGACACCCACCTCTTGCCCTATGCGTACCCCAGCGCTACGCCTACCGCTCCCAGTAGCCCTAGCTCGGGCCTTAGACCAACACCCAGTGCTCACTCTAGTCCGAGGCCTAGCACTTGCCCGTCACCGACCAGTACTCCTTGCCCTACCGTTAGCCAGAGCACTAACCCGTGTCCTACGGAATCACCCCGGACCCACCCTTAGCCACACCCGAATCCAGCCCTACACCTGTTCCGAGTCCTAGGACTAAACGGAGCCCTCCCGTGACACCTACCCCTAGCCCTCGGCCAAACCCTACCACTACCACTAATCCTAGGCCTAACATGTGCCCTAAAACTAACACTGCCTGTGGGCCTCTGCCAACCACTAGCACTTCACCTAACCCTACCCCGAGCACTCACCCTGGCCCCAGGCCTACGCCTAGCAGTACCTCTAGTCCTAGCCCTACCCCTGGCCCTACATCTACCCCTAACCATAAGACCACCCTCATCCCTACCCCTAACCACAGCTCCAACTCCTGGCCCTAGGCCTACTCCTGGGTTTACCCCGACACCCACCTCTTGCCCTATGCCTACCCCAGCGCTACGCCTACCGCTCCCACTAGCCCTAGCTCGGGCCCTAGACCAACGCCCAGTGCTCACTCTAGTCCGAGGCCTAGCACTTGCCCGTCGCGGACCAGTACACCTTGCCCTACCGTTAGCCAGAACACTAACCTGTGTCCCACGAAATCACACTGTACCCACCCTTAGCCACATTCGAAACCAGCCCTACACATGCTCCGAGTCCTAGGACTAACCAGAGTCCTCCCGTGACACATACCCCTAACCCTCAGCCAACCCCTACCACTACCACTAATCCTAGGCCTAACATGAACCCTAACACTAACACTGCCCGTGGGCCTCTGCCAACCACTAGCCCTTTACCTAACCCTACCCCGAGCACTCCCCCTCGCCCTAGGCCTACGCCTAGCACTACCTCTAGTCCTACCCCTACCCCTGGCCCTACAGCTACCCCTAACCATAGGCCCACCCCCATCCCTACCCCTAGCCACAGCTCCAATTCCTGGCCCTAGGCCTACTCCTAGGTTTACCCCGACCCCCACCTCTTGCCATATGCCTACCCCAGCGCTACACCTAGCACTCCCAGTAGCCCTAGCTCGGGCCCTAGACCAACGCCCAGTGCTCACTCTAGTCCGAGGCCTAGCACTTGTCCGTCGCCGACCAGTACACCTTGCCCTACCGTTAGCCAGAGCACTAACCCGTGTCCTACGGAATCACCCTGGACACACTCTTAGCCACACCCGAATCCAGCCCTACACCTGTTCCTAGTCCTAGGACTAAACGGAGCCCTCCTTTGACACCTACCCCTAGCCCTCGGCCAACCCCCACCACTACCACTAATCCTAGGCCTAACATGAGCCCTAACACTAACACTGCATGTGGGCCTCTGCCAACCACTAGCATTTCACCTAACCCTACCCCGAGCACTCCCCCTCGCCCTAGGGCTACGCCTAGCACTACCTCTAGTCCTACCCCTACCCCTGGCCCTACAGCTACCACTAACCATAGGCCCACCCCCATCACTACCCGTAGCCACAGCTCCAAATTCTGGCTTTAGGACTACTCCTAGGTTTACCCCGACACCCACCTCTTACCCTATGCCTACCCCATCGCTACACCTACCACTCTCAGTAGCCCTAGCTCGGGCCCTAGACCAATGACCAATGCTCACTCTAGTCCGAGGCCTAGCACTTGACCGTCGCCGACCAGTACACCTTGCCCTACCGTCAGCCAGAGCACTAACCCGTGTTTACGGAATCACCCTGGACCCACCCTTAGCAACACCCGAATCCAGCCCTACACCTGTTCCGAGTCCTAAGACTATATGTAGCCCTCCCGTGACACATACACCTAGCTCTCGGCCAACCTTTACCACTACCACTAATCCTAGGCCTAACATGATCCCTAACACTAACAATGCCCGTGGGCCTCTGCCAACCACTAGCACTTCACCTAACCCTACCCCCAGCACTCCCCCTCGCCCTAGGCCTACGCCTAGCACTACCTCTAGTCCTACCCCTACCCCTGGCCCTACAGCTACCCCTAACCATAGGCCCACCCCCATTACTACCCCTAGCCACAGTTCCAACTCCTGCCCCTAGGCCTACTCCTAGGTTTACCCCTACACCCACCTCTTGCCCTATGCGTACCCCAGCGCTACGCCTACCGCTCCCAGTAGCCCTAGCTCGGGCCCTAGACCAACACCCAGTGCTCACTCTAGTCCGAGGCCTAGCACTTGCCCGTCACCGACCAGTACACCTTGCCCTACCGTTAGCCAGAGCACTAACCTGTGTCCTACGGAATCACCCTGGACCCACCCTTAGCCACACCCGAATCCAGCCCTACACCTGTCCGAGTCCTAGGACTAACCGCAGATTTCCCGTGACACCTACCTTTAGCCCTCGGCAAACCCCTACCACTACCACTAATCCTAGGCCTAACATGAGCCCTAACACTAACACTGCCCGTGGGAGTCTGCCAACCACTAGCCCTTCACCTAACCCTACCCCGAGCACTCCTTCTCGCCCTAGGCCTACGCCTAGCACTACCTCTAGTCCTACCCCTACCCCTGGCCCTACAGCTACCCCTAACCATAGGCCCACCCCCATCCCTACCCCTAGCCACAGCTCCAACTCCTGGCCCTAGCCCTACTCCTAGGTTTACCCCGACACCCACTTCTTGCCCTATGCCTACTCCAGCGCTACGCCTACCACTCCCAGTAGCCCTAGCTCGGGCCCTAGACCAACGCCCAGTGCTCACACTACTCCGTGGCCTAGCACTTGCCCGTCGCCGACCAGTACACCTTGCCCTACCGTTAGCCAGAGCACTAACCCGTGTCCTACGGAATCACCCTGGACCCACCCTTAGCCACACCCGAATCCAGCCCTACACCTGTTCCTAGTCCTAGGACTAAACGGAGCCCTCCTTTGACACCTACCCCTAGCCCTCGGCCAACCCCCACCACTACCACTAATCCTAGGCCTAACATGAGCCCTAACACTAACACTGCCCGTGGGCCTCTGCCAACCACTAGCCCTTCACCTACCCTACCCAGAGCACTCCCCCTCGCCCTAGGTCTACGCCTAGCACTACCTCCAATCCTACACCTACCCCTGGCCCTACAGCTACCCCTACCCATAGGCCCACCCCCATGCCTACCCCTAGCCACAGCTCCAACTCCTGGCCCTAGGCCTACTCCTAGGTTTACACCGACACCCACCTCTTGCACTATGCCTACCCCAGCGCTTCGCCTACAGCTCCCACTAGTCCTAGCTCGGGCCCTAGACCAAGGCCCAGTGCTCACTCTAGTCCGAGGCCTATCACTTGCCCGTCGCCGACCAGTACACCTTGCCCTACCGTTAGCCAGAACACTGACCTGTGTCCCACGAAATCACACTGTACCCACCCTTAACCACACCCGAAACCAGCCCTACACCTGTTCCGAATCCTAGGATTAACCGGAGTCCTCCGTGACACATACCCCTAACCCTCGGCCAACCCCTACCACTACCACTAATCCTAGGCCTAACATTAGCCCTAACACTAACACTGCCCGCGGGCCTCTGCCAACCACTAGCCCTTCACCTAACCCTACCCCGAGCACTCCCCCTCGCCCTAGGCCTACGCCTAGCACTACCTCTAGTCCTAAACCTACCCCTGGCCCTACAGCTACCCCTAACCATAGGCCCACCCCCATCACTACCCCTAGCCACAGCTCCAACTCCTGGCCCTAGGCCTACTACTAGGTTGACCCCGACACCCACCTCTTGCCCTATGCCTACCACAGCGCTACGCCTACCGCTTGCACTAGCCCTAGCTCGGGCCCTAGACCAACGCCCAGTGCTCACTCTAGTCCGAGGCCTAGCACTTGACCGTCGCCGACCAGTACACTTTGCCCTACCGTTAGCCAGAGCAGTAACCCGTGTCCTACGGAATCACCCTGGACCCACCCTTAGCCACACCCGAATCGAGCCCTACACCTGTTCCGAGTCCTAGGACTAACCGGAGTTTTCCCCTGACACCTACCTTTAGCCCTTGGCAAACCCCTACCACTACCACTAATCCTAGGCCTAACATGAGCCCTAACACTAACACTGCCCGTGGGCCTCTGCCAACCACTGGCACTTGACCTAACCCTACCCCGAGCACTCCCCCTCGCCCTAGGCCTACGCCTAGCACTACCTCTAGTCCTACCCCTATCCCTGCCCCTAAAGCTACCCCTACCCATAGGCCCACCCCCATCCCTACCCCTAGCCACAGCTCCAAATCCTGGCCCTAGGCCTACTCCTAGGTTTACCTTGACACCGACCTCTTGCCCTATGCCTACCCCAGCGCTACACCTACCACACCCAGTAGCCCTAGCTCGGGCCCTAGACCAACGCTCAGTGCTCACTCTAGTCCTAGGCCTAGCACTTGCCCGTCGCCGACCAGTACACCTTGCCCTACCGTTAGCCAGAGCACTAACCCGTGTCCTACGGAATCACCCTGGACCCACACTTAGCCACACCCGAATCCAGCCCTACACCTGTTCCGAGTCCTAAGACTATACGTAGCCCTCCAGTGACACCTACCCCTAGCCCTCGGCCAACCCCTACCACTACCACTAATCCTAGGCCTAACATGAGCCCTAACACTAACAATGCCCGTGGGTCTCTGCCAACCACTAGCCCTTCACCTAACCCTACCCCGAGCACTCCCCCTCGCCCTAGGCCTACGCCTAGCACTACCTCTAGTCCTACCCCTACCCCTGGCCCTACAGCTAACCCTAACCATAGGCCCACCCCCATCACTGCCCCTAGCCACAGCTCCAACTTCTGGCTTTAGGACTACTCCTAGGTTTACCCCGACACCCACCTCTTGCCCTATGCCTACCCCAGCGCTACACCTACCACTCTCATTAGCCCGAGCTCGGGCCCTAGACCAATGCCCAGTGCTCACACTAGTCCGAGGCCTAGCACTTGCCCGTCGCCGACCAGTACACCTTGCCCTACCGTTAGCCAGAGCACTAACTTGTGTTTACAAAATCACCCTGGACCCACGCTTAGCCACACCCGAATCGAGCCCTACACCTGTTCCGAGTCCTAAGACTATACGTAGCCCTCCCGTGACACCTACCCCTAGCTCTCGGCCAACCCCTACCACTACCACTAATCCTAGGCCTAACATGAGCCCTAACACTAACAATGCCCGTGGGCCTCTGCCAACCACTAGCACTTCACCTAACCCTACCCCGAGCACTCACCCTCGCCCTAGGCCTACGCCTAACACTACCTCTAGTCCTACCCCTACACCTGGCCCTACAGCTACCCCTAACCATAGGCCCACCCCCAAAACTACCCCTAGCCACAGTTCCAACTCCTGCCCCTAGGCCTACTTTTAGGTTTACCCCTACACCCACCTCTTGCCCTATGCGTACCCCAGCGCTACGCCTACCGCTCCAGGTAGCCCTAGCTCGGGCCCTAGACCAACACTCAGTGCTCACTCTAGTCCGAGGCCTAGCACTTGCCCGTCACCGACCAGTACACCTTGCCCTACCGTTAGCCAGAGCAGTAACCCGTGTCCTACGGAATCACCCTGGACCCACCCTTAGCCACACCCGAATCCAGCCCTACACCTGTTCCGAGTCCTAGGACTAAACGGAGCCCTCCCGTGACACCTACCCCTAGCCCTCGGCCAAACCCTACCACTACCACTAATCCTAGGCCGAACATGAGCCCTAACACTAACACTGCCCGTGGGCCTCTGCCAACCACTAGTCCTTCACCTAATCCTTCCTCGAGCACTCCCCCTCACCCTAGGCCTACGCCTAGCACTACCTCTAGTCCTACCCCTACCCCTGGCCCTACAGCTACCCCTAACCATAGGCCCACCCCCATCACTACCCCTAGCCACAGCTCCAACTCCTGGCCCTAGGCCTACTCTTAGGTTTACCCCGACACCGAACTAATTCCCTATGCCTACCCCAGCGCTACACCTACCACTCCCAGTAGCCCTAGCTCGGGCCCTAGACCAACGCCCAGTGCTCACTCTAGTCCGAGGCCTAGCACTAGCCCATCGCCGACCAGTACACCTTGCCTTACCGTTAGCCAGAGCACTAACCCGTGTCCTACGGAATCACCCTGGACCCACCCTTAGCCACACCCGAATCCAGCCCTACACCTGTTCCTAGTCCTAGGACTAAACGGAGCCCTCCTTTGACACCTACCCCTAACCCTCAACCAACCCCCACCACTACCTCTAATCCTAGGCCTAACATGAGCCCTAACACTAACAATGCCCGTGGGCCTCTGCCAACCACTAGCCCTTCACCTAACCCTACACCAAGCACTCCCCCTCGCCCTAGGCCTACGCCTAGCACTACCTCTAGTCCTACCCCTACCCCTGGCCCTACAGCTACAACTAACCATAGGCCCACCCACATCCCTACCCCTAGCCACAGCTCCAACTCCTGGCCCTAGGCCTACTCCTAGGTTTACCCCGACACCCACCTCTTGCCCTATGCCTACCCCAGCGCTACACCTACCGCTCCCACTAGCCCTATCTCGGCCCTAGACCAACGCCCAGTCTCACTGTAGTCCGAGGCCTAGCACTTGCCCGTCGCCGACCAGTACACCTTGCCCTACCGTTAGCCAGAGCACTAACCCGTGTCCTACGGAATCACCCTGGACCCACCCTTAGCCACACCCGAATCCAGCCCTACACCTGTTCCGAGTCCTAGGACTAAACGGAGCCCTCCCGTGACACCTACCCCTAGCCCCCGGCCAACCCCTACCACTACCTCTAATCCTAGGCCTAACATGAGCACTAACACTAACAATACCCGTGGGCCTCTGCCAACGACTAGCCCTTCACCTAACCCTACCCGAGCACTCCCCCTCGCCCTAGGCCTACGCCTAGCACTACCTCTAGTCCTACCCCATCCCTGGCCCTACAGCTACCCCTAACCATAGGACCACCCCCATCCCTACCCCTAGCTACAGCTCCAACTCCTTGCCCTAGGCCTACTCCTAGGTTTATCCCGACACCCACTTGTTGCCCTATGCCTACCCCAGCGCTACGCCTACCGCTCCCACTCGCCCTAGCTCGGGCCCTAGACCAACGCCCAGTGCTCACTCTAGTCCGAAGCCTAGCATTTGCCCGTCCCCGACCGGTACACCTGCCCTACCGTTAGCCGGAGCACTAACCCGTGTCCTATGGAATCTCCCTGGACCCACACTTAGCCACACCCGAATCCAGCCCTACACCTGTTCCGAGTCCTAGGACTAACCGGAGTTTTCCCCTGACACCTACCTTTAGCCCTTGGCAAACCCCTACCACTACCACTAATCCTAGGCCTAACATGAGCCCTAACACTAACAATGCCCGTGGGCCTCTGCCAACCACTGGCACTTGACCTAACCCTACCCCGAGCACTCCCCCTCGCCCTAGGCCTACGCCTAGCACTACCTCTAGTCCTACCCCTATCCCTGCCCCTAAAGCTACCCCTACCCATAGGCCCACCCCCATCCATACCCCTAGCCACAGCTCCAACTCCTGGCCCTATGCCTACTCCTAGGTTTACCTTGACTCGACCTCTTGCCCTATGCCTACCCCAGCGCTACACCTACCACTCCCAGTAGCCCTAGCTCGGGCCCTAGACCAACGCTCAGTGCTCACTCTAGTCCTAGGCCTAGCACTTGCCCGTCGCCGACCAGTACACCTTGCCCTACCGTTAGCCAGAGCACTAACCCGTGTCCTACGGAATCACCCTGGACCCACACTTAGCCACACCCGAATCCAGCCCTACACCTGTTCCGAGTCCTAAGACTATACGTAGCCCTCCAGTGACACCTACCCCTAGCCCTCGGCCAACCCCTACCACTACCACTAATCCTAGGCCTAACATGAGCCCTAACACTAACAATGCCCGTGGGCCTCTGCCAACCACTAGCACGTCACCTAACCCTACCCCGAGCACTCCCCCTCGCCCTAGGCCTACGCCTAGCACTACCTCTAGTCCTACCCCTACCCCTGGCCCTCAGCTACCCCTAACCATAGGCCCAACCCCATCCCTACGCCTAGTCACATCTCCAATTCCTGGCCCTAGGCCTACTCCTAGGTTTACCCCGACCCCCACCTCTTGCCCTATGCCTACCCCAGCGCTACACCTACCACTCCCAGTAGCCCTAGCTCGGGCCCTAGACCAACGCCCAGTGCTCACTCTAGTCCGAGGCCTAGCACTTGCCCATCGCCGACCAGTACACCTTGCCTTACCGTTAGCCAGAGCACTAACCCGTGTCCTACGGAATCACCCTGGACCCACCCTTAGCCACACCCGAATCCAGCCCTATACCTGTTCCTAGTCCTAGGACTAAACGGAGCCCTCCTTTGACACCTACCCCTAGCCCTCGGCCAACCCCCACCACTACCTCTAATCCTAGGCCTAACATGAGCCCTAACACTAACAATGTCCGTGGGCCTCTGCCAACCACTAGCCCTTCACCTAACCCTACACCAAGCACTCCCCCTCGCCCTAGGCCTACGCCTAGCACTACCTCTAGTCCTACCCCTACCCCAGGCCCTACAGCTA
Source organism: Rhinolophus hipposideros (assembly GCF_964194185.1). Lineage (NCBI taxonomy): Eukaryota > Metazoa > Chordata > Mammalia > Chiroptera > Rhinolophidae > Rhinolophus > Rhinolophus hipposideros. The sequence goes on from NW_027669272.1 coordinate 1,201,033, forward strand.
CAACTAACCATAGGCCCACCCACATCCCTACCCCTAGCCACAGCTCCAACTCCTGGCCCTAGGCCTACTCCTAGGTTTACCCCGACACCCACCTCTTGCCCTATGCCTACCCCAGCGCTACACCTACCGCTCCCACTAGCCCTAGCTCGGCCCTAGACCAACGCCCAGTCTCACTGTAGTCCGAGGCCTAGCACTTGCCCGTCGCCGACCAGTACACCTTGCCCTACCGTTAGCCAGAGCACTAACCCGTGTCCTACGGAATCACCCTGGACGCACCCTTAGCCACACCCGAATCCAGCCCTACACCTGTTCCGAGTCCTAGGACTAAACGGAGCCCTCCCGTGACACCTACCCCTAGCCCTCGGCCAACCCCTACCACTACCTCTAATCCTAGGCCTAACATGAGCCCTAACACTAACAATACCCGTGGGCCTCTGCCAACGACTAGCCCTTCACCTAACCCTACCCCGAGCACTCTCCCTATCCCTAGGCCTACGCCTAGCACTACCTCTTGTCCTACCACTACCCCTGTCCCTACAGCTACCCCTAACCATAGGACCACCCCCATCCCTACCCCCAGCCACAGCTCCAACTCCTGACCCTAGGCCTACTCCTAGGTTTACCCCGACACCCACCTCTTTCCCTATGCCTAACCGAGCGCTACGCCTACCGCTCCCACTAGCCCTAGATCAGGCCCTAGACCAACGCCCAGTGCTCATTGTAGTCCGAGGCCTAGCACTTGCCCGTCGCCGACCAGTACACCTTGTCCTACCGTTAGCCGGAACACTAACCTGTGTCCCTCGAAATCACCCTGGACCCACCCTTAGGCACACCCGAATCCAGCCCTACACCTGTTCCGAGTCCTAGGACTAACCGGAGTTTTCCCGTGACACCTACCTTTAGCCCTCGGCAAACCCCTACCACTACCACTAATCCTAGGCCTAACATGAGCCCTAACACTAACACTGCTCGTGGGCCTCTGTCAATCACTAGCACTTTATCTAACCCTACCCCGAGCACTCCCCCTCGCCCTAGGCCTACGCCTAGCACTACCTCTAGTCCTACCCCTACCCCTGGCCCTACAGCTACCCCTAACCATAGGCCCACCCCCATCCCTACCCCTAGCTACAGCTCCAACTCCTGGCCCTAGGCGTACACCTAGGTTTACCCCGACACCCTCTTCTTGCCCTATGCCTACCCCAGCGCTACGCCTACCGCTCCCACTAGCCCTAGCTCGGGCCCTAGACCAACGCCCAGTGCTCACTCTATTCCGAAGCCGAGCATTTGCCCGTCCCCGACCAGTACACCTGCCCTACCGTTAGCCAGAGCACTAACCCGTGTCCTACGTTTCTCCCTGGACCCACACTTAGCCACACTCGAATCCAGCCCTACACCTGATCCGAGTCCTAGGACTAAACGGAGCCCTCCCGTTACACCTACACCTAGCCCTCGGCCAACCCCTACCAGTACCACTAATCCTAGGCCTAACATGAGCCCTAACACTAACAATACCCGTGGGCCTCTGCCAACGACTAGCCCTTCACCTAACCCTACCCCGAGCACTCCCCCTCGCCCTAGGCCTACGCCTAGCACTACCTCTTGTCCTACCCCTATCCCTGCCCCTACAGCTACCCCTACCCATAGGCCCACCCCCATCCCTACCCCTAGCGAAAGCTCCAACTCCTGGCCCTAGGCCTTCTCCTAGGTTTACCCCGACACCCAACTCTTGCCCTATGCCTAACCCAGCGCTACGCCTACCGCTCCCACTAGCCCTAGATCAGGCCCTAGACCAACGCCCAGTGCTCATTCTAGTCCGAGGCCTAGCACTTGCCCGTCGCCGACCAGTACACCTTGCCCTACCGTTAGCCAGAGCACTAACCCGTGTCCTACGGAATCACCCTGGACCCACCCTTAGCCACACCCGAATCCAGCCCTACACCTGTTCCGAGTCCTAGGACTAAACGGAGCCCTCCCGTGACACTTACCCCTAGCCCTCGGCCAACCCCTACCACTACCACTAATCCTAGGCCTAACATGAGCCCTAACACTAACACTGCCCGTAGGCCTCTGCCAACCACTAGCCCTTCACCTAACCCTACCCAGAGAAATCCCCCTCGCCCTAGGCCTACGCCTAGCACTACCTCCAATCCTACACCTACCCCTTGCCCTACAGCTACCCCTACCCATAGGCCCACCCCAATCCCTACCCCTAGCCTCAGCTCCAACTCCTGGATTTAGGCCTACTCCTAGGTTTACCCCGACACCCACCTCTTGCCCTATGCGTACCCCAGCGCTACGCCTACTGCTCCCAGTAGCCCTAGCTCGGGCCCTAGACCAACACCCAGTGCTCACTCTAGTCCGAGGCCTAGCACTTGCCGGTCACCGACCAGTACACCTTGCCCTACCGTTAGCCAGAGCACTAACCCTTGTCCTACGGAATCACCCTGGACCCACCCTTAGCCACACCCGAATCCAGCCCTACACCTGTTCCGAGTCCTAGGACTAAACGGAGCCCTCCCGTGACACCTACCCCTAGCCCTCGGCCAACCCCTACCACTACCTCTAATCCTAGGCCTAACATGAGTCCTAACACTAACAATACCCGTGGGCCTCTGCCAACGACTAGCCCTTCACGTAACCCTACCCGAGCACTCCCCCTCGCCCTAGGCCTACGCCTAGCACTACCTCTAGTCCTACCCTTACCCCTGGCCCTACAGCTACCCCTAACCATAGGCACACCCCCATCCATACCCCTAGCCACAGCTCCAACTCCTGGCCCTAGGCCTACTCCTCGGTTTACCCCGACACCGACCTCTTGCCCTATGCCTACCCCAGCGCTACACCTACCACTCCCAGTAGCCCTACCTCGTGCCCTAGACCAACGCTCAGTGCTCACTCTACTCCGAGGCCTAGCAGTTGCCCGTCGCCGACCAGAACACCTTGCCCTACCGTTAGCCAGAGCACTAACCCGAGTCCTACGGAATCACCCAGGACCCACCCTTAGCCACACCCGAATCCAGCCCTACACCTGTTCCGAGTCCTAGGACTAAACGGAGCCCTCCCGTGACACCTACCCCTAGCCCTCGGCCAACCCCTACCACTACCACTAATCCTAGGCCTTACATGAGCCCTAACACTAACACTGCCCGTGGACCTCTGCCAACCACTAGCACTTCACCTAACCCTACCCCGAGCACTCCCCCTCGCCCTAGGCCTACGCCTAGCACTACCTCTAGTCCTACCCCTACCCCCGGCCCTACAGCTACCCCTAACCATAGGCCCACACACATCCCTACCCCTATCCACAGCTCCAATTCCTGGACCTAGGCCAACTCCTAGGTTTACCCCGACACCCACCTCTTGCCATATGCCTACCCCAGCGCTACACCTACCACTCCAGTAGCCTTTGCTCGGGCCCTAGACCAACGCCCAGTGCTCACTCTAGTCCGAGGCCTAGCACTTGCCCGTCGCCGACCAGTACGCCTTGCCCTACCGTTAGCCAGAGCACTAAACCGTGTCCTACGGAATCACCCTGGACCCACCCTTAGCCACACCCGAATCCAGCCCTATACCTGTTCCGAGTCCTAGGACTAAACGGAGCCCTCCTTTAACACCTACCCCTAGCCCTCGGCCAACCCCCACCACTACAACTAATCCTAGGCCTAACATGAGCCCTAACTCTAACAATGCCCGTGGGCCTCTGCCAACCACTAGCCCTTCACCTAACCGTACACCAAGCACTCCCCCTCGCCCTAGGCCTACGCCTAGCACTACCTCTAGTCCTACCACTACCCCTGGCCCTACAGCTACAACTAACCATAGGCCCATCCACATCCCTACCCCTAGCCACAGCTCCAACTCCTGGCCCTAGGCCTACTCCTAGGTTTACCCCGACACCCACCTCTTGCCCTATGCCTACCGCAGCGCTACACCTACCGCTCCCACTAGCCCTAGCTCGGCCCTAGACCAACGCCCAGTCTCACTGTAGTTTGAGGCCTAGCACTTGACCGTCGCCGACCAGTACACCTTGCCCTATTGTTAGCCAGAGCACTAACCCGTGTCCTACGGAATCACCCTGGACCCACCCTTAGCCACACCCGAATCCAGCCCTACACCTGTTCCGAGTCCTAGGACTAAAGGGAGCCCTCCTGTGACACCTACCCCTAGCCCTCGGCCAACCCCTACCACTACCACTAATCGTAGGCCTAACATGAGCCCTAACACTAACACTGCCCGTGGACCTCTGCCAACCACTAGCACTTCACCTAACCCTACCCCGAGCACTCCCCCTCGCCCTAGGCCTACGCCTAGCACTACCTCTAGTCCTATCCCTACCTCTGGCCCTACAGCTACCCCTAACCATAGGCCCACACACATCCCTACCCCTAGCCACAGCTCCAATTCCTGGCCCTAGGCCAACTCCTAGGTTTACCTCGACACCCACCTCTTGCCATATGCCTACCCCAGCGCTACACCTAACACTCCCAGTAGCCTTTGCTCGGGCCCTAGACCAACGCCCAGTGCTCACTCTAGTCCGAGGCCTAGCACTTGCCCGTCGCCGACCAGTACACCTTGCCCTATTGTTAGCCAGAGCACTAACCCGTGTCCTACGGAATCACCCTGGACCCACCCTTAGCCACACCCGAATCCAGCCCTATACCTGTTCCGAGTCCTAGGACTAAACGGAGCCCTCCTTTAACACCTACCCCTAGCCCTCGGCCAACCCCCACCACTACCACTAATCCTAGGCCTAACATGAGCCCTAACACTAACACTGCCCGTGGGCCTCTGCCAACCACTAGCTCTTCACCTAACCCTACCCCAAGCACTCCCCCTCGCCCTAGGCCTACGCCTAGCACTACCTCTAGTCCTACCCCTACCCCTGGCCCTACAGCTACAACTAACCATAGGCCCACCCACATCCCTACCCCATGCCACAGCTCCAACTCCTGCCCCTAGGCCTACTCCTATGTTTACCCCGTCACCCACACTTGCCCTATGCCTACCGTAGCGCTACACCTACCGCTCCCACTAGCCCTAGCTCAGGCCCTAGACCAACGCCCAGTGCTCAATCTAGTCCGAGGCCTAGCACTTGCCCGTCACCGACCAGTACACCTTGCTCTACCGTTAGCCAGAACACTGACCTGTGTCCCACGAAATCACTCTGTACCCACCCTTAACCACACCCGAAACCAGCCCTACACCTGTTCCGAGTCCTAGGATTAACCGGAGTCTTCCCGTGACACATACCCCTAACCCTCAGCCAACCCCTACCACTACCACTAATCCTAGGCCTAACATGAGCCCTAACACTAACACTGCCCGTGGGCCTCTGCCAACCACTAGCCCTTCACCTAACCCTACCCCGAGCACACCCCCTCACCCTAGGCCTACGCCTAGCACTACCTCTAGTCCTAACCCTACCCATGGTCCTACAGCTACACCTAACCATAGGCCCACCCCCATCACTACCCCTAGACACAGCTCCAACTCCTCGCCCTAGGCCTACTCCTAGGTTTACCCCGAAACCCACCTCTTGCCCTATGCCTACCACAGCGCTAGGCCTACCGCTCCCACTAGCCCTAGCTCGGGCCCTAGACCAACGCCCAGTGCTCAATCTAGTCCGAGGCCTAGCATTTGCCCATCCCCGACCAGTACACCTTGCCCTACCGTGAGCCATAACACTAACCTGTGTCCCAAGAAATCACACTGGACCCACCCTTAGCCACACCTGAAACCAGCCCTACACCTGTTCCGAGTCCTAGGACTAACCAGAGTCCTCCCGTGACACCTACCACTAGCCCTCGTTCAACCCCTACCACTACCACTAATCCTAGGCCTAACATGAGCCCTAACAGTAACACTGCCCGTTGGCCTCTGCCAACCACTAGTCGTTCACCTAACCTTACCCCGAGCACTCCCCCTCGCCCTATGCTTACGCCTAGCACTACTTCTAGTCCTACCCCTACCCCTGGCCCTACAGCTATCCGTACCCATAGGCCCACCCCCATCCCTAACCCTAGCCACAGCTCCAACTCCTGGCCCTAGGCCTACTCCTCGGTTAACCCCGACACCCACCTCTTGCCCTATGCCTACCCCAGCGCTACGCCTACCGCTCCCACTAGCCCTAGCTCGGGACCTAGACCAACGCAAAGTGCTCACTCTAGTCCGAGGCCTAGCACTTGCCCGTCGCCGACCAGTACACCTTGCCCTACCGTTAGCCAGAGCACTAACCCGTGTCCTACGGAATCACCCTGGACCCACCCTTAGCCACACCCGAATCCAGCCCTACAGCTGTTCCGAGTCCTAGGACTAAACGGAGCCCTCCCGTGACACCTACACCTAGCCCTCGGCCAACCCCTACCAGTACCACTAATCCTAGGCCTAACATGAGCCCTAACACTAACACTGCCCGTGGGCTTCTGCCAACCACTAGCCCTTCACCTAACCCTACCCCGAGCACTCCCCCTCGCCCTAGGCCTACGCCTAGCACTACCTCTAGTCCTACCCCTACCCCTGGCCCTACAGCTACACCTAACCATAGGCCCACCCCGATCCCTACACCTAGCCACAGCTCCAACTCCTGGCCCTAGGCCTACTCCTAGGTTTACCCCGACACCCACCTCTTGCGCTATGCCTACCACAGCGCCACGCCTACCGCTCCCACTAGCCGTAGCTCGGGCCCTAGACCGACGCCCAGTGCTCACTCTAGTCCGAGGCCTAGCACTTGCCCGTCACCGACCAGTACACCTTGCCCTACCGTTAGCCAGAGCACTAACCTGTGTCCTACGGAATCACCCTGGATCCACCCTTAGCCACACCCGAATCAAGCCCTGCACCTGTTCCGAGTCCTAGGACTAAACGGAGCCCTCCCTTGAAACCTACCCCTAGCCCTCGGCCAACTCCTACCACTACCACTAATCCTAGGCCTAACATGAGCCCTAACACTAACACTGCGCGTGGGCATCTGCCAACCACTAGCCCTTCACCTAACCCTACCCCGAGCACTCCCCCTCGCCCTAGGCCTACGCCTAGCACTACCTCTAGTCCTACCCCTACCTCTGGCCCTACAGCTACAACTAACCATAGGCCCACCCCCATCCCTACCCCTAGCCATAGCTCCAACTTCTGGCCCTAGGCCTACTCCTAGGTTTACCCCGACACCCACCTCTTGCCCTATGCCTACCCCAGGGTTACACCTACCGCTGCCACTAGCCCTAGCTAGGCCCTAGACCAACGCCCAGTGCTCACTCTAGTCCGAAGCCTAGCATTTGCCCGTCCCGGACCCGTAAACCTTGCCCTACCGTTAGCCAGAACACTAACCTGTGTCCCACGAAATCACCCTGGACCCACCCTTAGCCACACCCGAAACCAGCCCTACACCTGTTCCGAGTCCAAGGACTAACCGGAGTTTTCCCGTGACACCTACCCCTAACCCTCGGCCGACCCCTACCACTACCAATAATCCTGGGCCTAACATGAGCCCTAACCCTAACACTGCCCGTGGGCCTCTGCCAACCACTAGCCCTTCACCTAATCCTACCCCGAGCACTACCCCTAGCCCTATGCCTACGACTAGCACTACCTCTAGTCCTACCCCTACCCCTATCCCTACAGCTACCCCTACCCATAGGCCCACCCCCATCCCTACCCCTTGCCACAGCTCCAGCTCCTGGCCCTAGGCCTACTCCTAGGTTTACCCCGACACCCACCTCTTGCCCTATGCCTACCCCAGCGCTACGCCTACCGCTCCCACTAGCCCTAGCTAGGGACCTAGACCAACGCCCAGTGCTCACTCTAGTCCGAGGCCTAGCACTTGCCCGTCGCCGACCAGTACACCTTGCCCTACCGTTAATCAGAGCACTAACCCGTGTCCTACGGAATCACCCTGGATCCACCCTTAGCCACACCCGAATCCAGCCCTACACCTGTTCCGAGTCCTAGGACTAAACGGAGCCCTCCCTTGACACCTACCCCTAGCCCTCGGCCAACCCCTACCACTATTACTACTCCTAAGCCTAACTTGAGTCCTAACACTAACACTGCCCGTGGGCCTCTGCCAACCACTAGCCCTTCACCTAATCCTACCCCGAGCACTACCCATCGCCCTAGGCCTACGTCTAGCACTACCTCTAGTCCTACCTCTACCCCTGGCCCTACAGCTACCCCTAACCATAGGCCCACCCCCATCCCTACCCCTAGCCACAGCTCCAAATCCTAGCCCTAGGCCTACACCTAGGTTTACCCCAACACACACCCCTTGCCCTATGCCTACCCCAGCGCTACGCCTACCGCTCCCACTAGCCCTAGCTCGGGCCTTAGACCAACGCTCTGTGCTCATTCTAGTCCGAGGCGTAGCGCTTGCCCGTCGCTGACCAGTACACCTTGCTCTACCGTTAGCCAGAACACTAACCTGTGTCCCACGAAATCACCCTGGACCCACCCCTAGCCACACCCGAATCCAGCCCTACAACTGTTCCGAGTCCTAGGACTAACCGGAGTTTTCCCGTGACACCTACCCTTAGCCCTCGGCAAACCACTACCACTACCACTAATCCTAGGCCTAACATGATCCCTAACACTAACACTGCCCGTGCGTTTATGCCAACCACTAGCACTTTACCTAACCCTACCCCGAGCACTCCCCCTCGCCCTAAGCCTACGCCTAGCACTACCTCTAGTCCTACCCCTACCCCTGGCCTTACAGCTACCCCTAACCATAGGCCCACCCCCATCCCTACCCCTAGCCACAGCTCCAACTCTTGGCCCTAGGCCTACTCCTAGGTTTACCCCGACAGCCACCTCTTGCCCTATGCCTACCCCAGCGCTACGCCTACCGCTCCCACTAGTCCTAGACGGCCCTAGACCAACGCCCAGTGCTCACTCTAGTCCGAAGCCTAGCATTTGCCCGTCCCCGACCAGTACACCTTGCCCTACCGTGAGCCATAACACTAACCTGTGTCCCAAGAAATCACACTGGACCCACCCTTAGCCACACCTGAAACCAGCCCTACACCTGTTCCGAGTCCTAGGACTAACAAGAGTCCTCCCGTGACACCTACCACTAGCCCTCGTTCAACCACTACCACTACCACTAATCCTAGGCCTAACATGAGCCCTAACACTAACACTGCCCGTGCGTTTCTGCCAACCACTAGCATTTTACCTAACCCTACCCCGAGCACTCCCCCTCGCCCTAAGCCTACGCCTAGCACTACCTCTAGTCCTACCCCTACCCCTGGCCTTACAGCTACCCCTAACCATAGGCCCACCCCCATAGCTACCCCTAGCCACAGCTCCAACTCCTGGCCCTAGGCCTACTCCTAGGTTTACCCCGACAGCCACCTCTTGCCCTATCCCTACCCCAGCGCTACACCTACCGCTCCCACTAGCCCTAGACGTCCCTAGACCAACGCCCATTGCTCACTCTAGTCCTAAGCCTAGCATTTGCCCGTCCCGACCAGTACACCTTGCCCTACCGTTAGCCAGAACACTAAGCTGTGTCCCACGAAATCACCCTGGACCAACCCTTAGCCACACGCGAAACCAGCCCTACAACTGTTCCGAGTGTTAGGACGAACCGGAGTCCTCCCGTGACAACTACCACTAGCCCTCGGCCAACCACTACCACTACCACTAATCCTAGACCTAACATGAGCCCTAACACTAACACTGCACATCGGCCTCTGCCAACCACTAGCCCTTCACCTAATCCTACCCCGAGCACTACCCCTCGCCCTAGGCCTACGCCCAGCACTACCTCTAGTTCTACCCCTACCCCTGGCCCTACAGCTACCCCTACCCATAGGCCCAGGGCCATCCCTACCCCTAGCCACAGCTCCAACTCCTGGCCCTAGGCCTACTCCTAGGTTTACCCCGACACCCACCTCTTGCCCTATGCCTACCCCAGCGCTACGCCTACCGCTCCCACTAGCCCTAGCTCGGGACCTAGACCAACGCCTAGTGCTCACTCTAGTCCGAGGCCTAGCACTTGCCCGTCGCCGACCAGTACACCTTGCCCTACCGTTAGCCAGAGAACTAACCCGTGTCCTACGGAATCACCCTGGACCCACCCTTAGTCACACCCGAATCCAGCCCTACACCTGTTCCGAATCCTAGGACTAAACGTAGCCCTCCCGTGACACCTACACCTAGCCCTCGGCCAACTCGTACCACTACCACTAATTCTAGACCTAACATGAGCCCTAACACTAACACTGCCTGTGGGCCTCTACCAACCACTAGCCCTTCACCTAATCCTACCCCGAGCACTACCCCTCGCCCCAGGCCTACGCCTAGCACTACCTCTAGTCCTACCCCTACCCCTGGCCCTACAGCTACCCCTAACCATAGGCCCACCCCCATCCCTACACCTAGCCACAGCTCCAACTCCTGGCCCTAGGCCTACTCCTAGGTTTACCCCGACACCCACCTCTTGCTCTATGCCTACCCCAGCGCTACGCCTACCGCTCACAGTAGCCCTAGCTCGGGCCCTAGACCAACGCCCCGTGCTCACTCTAGTTGAGGCCTAGCACTTGCCCGTCGCCGACCAGTACACCTTGCCCTACCGTTAGCCAGAGCACTAACCCGTGTCCTTCGGAATCACCCTGGACCCACCCTTAGCCACACCCGAATCAAGCCCTACACCTGTTCCGAGTCCTAAAACTAAACGGAGCCCTCTCCTGACACCTACCCCTAGCCCTCGGCCAACCCCTACCACTACCACTAATCCTAGGCCTAACATGAGCCCTAACACTAACACTGCCCGTAGGCCTCTGCCAACCACTACACCTTCACCTAGCCCTACCCCGAGCACTCCCCCTCGCCCTAGGCCTACGCCTAGCACTACCTCTAGTCCTACCCCTACCCGTGGCCCTACAGCTACCCCTACACATAGGCCCACCCCCATTCCTACCCCTAGCCACAGCTCCAACTCCTGCCCAAGGCCTACTCCTAGGTTTACCCCGACACCCGCCTCTTGCCCTATGCCTACCCCAGCGCTACGTCTACCGCTCCCACTAGCCCTAGCTCGGGCCCTAGACCAACGCCCAGTGCTCACTCTAGTCCGAAGCCAAGCATTTGCCCGACCCGACCAGTACACCTTGCCCTACCGTTAGCCAGAGCACTAACCCGTGTCCCACGGAATCACCCTGGACCCACCCTTACCCACACCCGAATCCAGCTCTACACCTGTTCCGAGTCCTAGGACTAACCGGAGTTTTCCCGTGACACCTACCTTTAGCCCTCGGCAAACCCCTACCACTACCACTAATCCTAGGCCTAACATGAGCCCTAACACTAACACTGCCCGTGGGCCTCTGCCAACCACTAGCACTTCACCTAACCCTACCGCGAGCACTCCCCCTAGCCCTAGGCCTACGCCTAGCACTACCTCTAGTCCTACCCCTACCCCTGGCCCTACAGGTACCCCTAACCATAGGCCCACCCCCATCCCTACCCCTAGCCACAGCTACAACTCCTGGCCCTAGGCCTACTCCTAGGTTTACCCCGACACCCACCTCTTGCCCTATGCCTACCCCAGCGCTACGCCTACCGCTCAAAGTAGCCCTAGCTCGGCCTAGACCAACGCCCAGTGCTCACTCTAGTCCGAAGCCAAGCATTTGCCTGTCCCCGACCAGTACACCTTTCCCTACCGTTAGCCAGAGCACTAACCCGTGTCCTACAGAATCACCCTGGAAGCACCCTTAGCCACACCCGAATCCAGCCCTACACCTGTTCCGAATCCTAGGACTAAACGTAGCCCTCCCGTGACACCTACACTTAGCCCTCGGCCAACCCCTACCACTACCACTAATTCTAGACCTAACATGAGCCCTAACACTAACACTGCCCGTGGGCCTCTACCAACCACTAGCCCTTCACCTAATCCTACCCCGAGCACTACCCCTTGCCCCAGGCCTACGCCTAGCACTACCTCTAGTCCTACGCCTACCCCTGGCCCTACAGCTACCCCTAACCATAGGCCCACCCCCATCCCTACCCCTAGCCACAGCTCCAACTCCTGGCCCTAGGCCTACTCCTAGGTTTACCCCAACACCCACCTCTTGCTCTATGCCTACCCCAGCGCTACGCCTACCGCTCACAGTAGCCCTAGCTCGGGCCCTAGACCAACGCCCAGTGCTCACTCTAGTTGAGGCCTAGCACTTGCCCGTCGCCGACCAGTACACCTTGCCCTACTATTAGCCAGAGCACTAACCCGTGTCCTTCGGTATTACCCTGGACCCACCCTTAGCCACACCCGAATCTAGCCCTACACCTGTTCTGAGTCCTAAAACTAAACGGAGCCCTCTCGTGACACCTACCCCTAGCCCTCGGCCAACCCCTACCACTACCACTAATCCTAGGCCTAACATGAGCCCTAACACTAACACTGCCCGCAGGCCTCTGCCAACCACTACACCTTCACCTAGCCCTACCCCGAGCACTCCCCCTCGCCCTAGGCCTACGCCTAGCACTACCTCTAGTCCTATCCCTACCCCTGGCCCTACAGCTACCCCTACACATAGGCCAACCCCCATCCCTACCCCTTGCCACAGCTCCAACTCCTGGCCCTAGGCCTACTCCTAGGTTTACCCCGACACCCGCCTCTTGCCCTATGCCTACCCCAGCGCTACGCCTACCGCTCCCACTAGCCCTAGCTCGGGCCCTAGACCAACGCCCAGTGCTCACTCTAGTCCGAAGCCAAGCATTTGCCCGACCCGACCAGTACACCTTGCCCTACCGTTAGCCAGAGCACTAACCCGTGTCCCACGGAATCACCCTGGACCCACCCTTACCCACACCCGAATCCAGCTCTACACCTGTTCCGAGTCCTAGGACTAACCGGAGTTTTCCCGTGACACCTACCTTTAGCCCTCGGCAAACCCCTACCACTACCACTAATCCTAGGCCTAACATGAGCCCTAACACTAACACTGCCCGTGGGCCTCTGCCAACCACTAGCACTTCACCTAACCCTACCGCGAGCACTCCCCCTAGCCCTAGGCCTACGCCTAGCACTACCTCTAGTCCTACCCCTACCCCTGGCCCTACAGGTACCCCTAACCATAGGCCCACCCCCATCCCTACCCCTAGCCACAGCTACAACTCCTGGCCCTAGGCCTACTCCTAGGTTTACCCCGACACCCACCTCTTGCCCTATGCCTACCCCAGCGCTACGCCTACCGCTCAAAGTAGCCCTAGCTCGGCCTAGACCAACGCCCAGTGCTCACTCTAGTCCGAAGCCAAGCATTTGCCTGTCCCAGACCAGTACACCTTTCCCTACTGTTAGCCAGAGCACTAACCCGTGTCCTACAGAATCACCCTGGAAGCACCCTTAGCCACACCCGAATCCAGCCCTACACCTGTTCCGAATCCTAGGACTAAACGTAGCCCTCCCGTGACACCTACACCTAGCCCTCGGCCAACCCCTACCACTACCACTAATTCTAGACCTAACATGAGCCCTAACACTAACACTGCCCGTGTGCCTCTACCAACCACTAGCCCTTCACCTAATCCTACCCCGAGCACTACCCCTTGCCCCAGGCCTACGCCTAGCACTACCTCTAGTCCTACCCCTACCCCTGGCCCTACAGCTACCCCTAACCCTAGGCCCACCCCCATCCCTACCCCTAGCCACAGCTCCAACTCCTGGCCCTAGGCCTACTCCTAGGTTTACCCCGACACCCACCTCTTGCTCTATGCCTACCCCAGCGCTACGCCTACCGCTCACAGTAGCCCTAGCTCGGGCCCTAGACCAACGCCCAGTGCTCACTCTAGTTGAGGCCTAGCACTTGCCCGTCGCCGACCAGTACACCTTGCCCTACCGTTAGCCAGAGCACTAACCCGTGTCCTTCGGAATCACCCTGGACCCACCCTTAGCCACACCCGAATCTAGCCCTACACCTGTTCTGAGTCCTAAAACTAAACGGAGCCCTCTCGTGACACCTACCCCTAGCCCTCGGCCAACCCCTACCACTACCACTAATCCTAGGCCTAACATGAGCCCTAACACTAACACTGCCCGCAGGCCTCTGCCAACCATTACACCTTCACCTAGCCCTACCCCGAGCACTCCCCCTCGCCCGAGGCCTACGCCTAGCACTACCTCTAGTCCTACCCCTACCCCTGGCCCTACAGCTACCCCTACACATAGGCCAACCCCCATCCCTACCCCTTGCCACAGCTCCAACTACTGGCCCTAGGCCTACTCCTAGGTTTACCCCGACACCCGCCTCTTGCCCTATGCCTACCCCAGCGCTACGCCTACCGCTCCCACTAGCCCTAGCTCGTTCCCTAGACCAACGCCCAGTGCTCACTCTAGTCCGAAGCCAAGCATTTGCCCGTCCCCGACCAGTACACCTTGCCCTACCGTTAGCCAGAGCACTAACCCGTGTCCCACGGAATCACCCTGGACCCAACCTAAGCCACACCCGAATCCAGCCCTACACCTGTTCCGAGTCCTAAAACTAAACGGAGCCCTCTCCTGACACCTACCCCTAGCCCTCGGCCAACCCCTACCACTACCACTAATCCTAGGCCTAACATGAGCCCTAACACTAACACTGCCCGTAGGCCTCTGCCAACCACTACACCTTCACCTAGCCCTACCCCGAGCACTCCCCCTCGCCCTAGGCCTACGCCTAGCACTACCTCTAGTCCTACCCCTACCCGTGGCCCTACAGCTACCCCTACACATAGGCCCACCCCCATTCCTACCCCTAGCCACAGCTCCAACTCCTGGCCCTAGGCCTACTCCTAGGTTTACCCCGACACCCGCCTCTTGCCCTATGCCTACCCCAGCGCTACGTCTACCGCTCCCACTAGCCCTAGCTCGGGCCCTAGACCAACGCCCAGTGCTCACTCTAGTCCGAAGCCAAGCATTTGCCCGACCCGACCAGTACACCTTGCCCTACCGTTAGCCAGAGCACTAACCCGTGTCCCACGGAATCACCCTGGACCCACCCTTACCCACACCCGAATCCAGCTCTACACCTGTTCCGAGTCCTAGGACTAACCGGAGTTTTCCCGTGACACCTACCTTTAGCCCTCGGCAAACCCCTACCACTACCACTAATCCTAGGCCTAACATGAGCCCTAACACTAACACTGCCCGTGGGCCTCTGCCAACCACTAGCACTTCACCTAACCCTACCCCGAGCACTCCCCCTAGCCCTAGGCCTACGCCTAGCACTACCTCTAGTCCTACCCCTACCCCTGGCCCTACAGGTACCCCTAACCATAGGCCCACCCCCATCCCTACCCCTAGCCACAGCTACAACTCCTGGCCCTAGGCCTACTCCTAGGTTTACCCCGACTCCCACCTCTTGCCCTATGCCTACCCCAGCGCTACGCCTACCGCTCAAAGTAGCCCTAGCTCGGGCCTAGACCAACGCCCAGTGCTTACTCTAGTCCGAAGCCAAGCATTTGCCTGTCCCCGACCAGTACACCTTTCCCTACCGTTAGCCAGAGCACTAACCCGTGTCCTACAGAATCACCCTGGACCCACCCTTAGCCACACCCGAATCCAGCCCTACACCTGTTCCGAATCCTAGGACTAAACGTAGCCCTCCCGTGACACCTACACCTAGCCCTCGGCCAACCCCTACCACTACCACTAATTCTAGACCTAACATGAGCCCTAACACTAACACTGCCCGTGGGCCTCTACCAACCACTAGCCCTTCACCTAATCCTACCCCGAGCACTACCCCTTGCCCCAGGCCTACGCCTAGCACTACCTCTAGTCCTACCCCTACCCCTGGCCCTACAGCTACCCCTAACCATAGGCCCACCCCCATCCCTACCCCTAGCCACAGCTCCAACTCCTGGCCCTAGGCCTACTCCTAGGTTTACCCCGACACCCACCTCTTGCTCTATGCCTACCCCAGCGCTACGCCTACCGCTCACAGTAGCCCTAGCTCGGGCCCTAGACCAACGCCCAGTGCTCACTCTAGTTGAGGCCTAGCACTTGCCCGTCGCCGACCAGTACACCTTGCCCTACCGTTAGCCAGAGCACTAACTTGTGTCCTTCGGAATCACCCTGGACCCACCCTTAGCCACACCCGAATCAAGCCCTACACCTGTTCTGAGTCCTAAAACTAAACGGAGCCCTCTCGTGACACCTACCCCTAGCCCTCGGCCAACCCCTACCACTACCACTAATCCTAGGCCTAACATGAGCCCTAACACTAACACTGCCCGCAGGCCTCTGCCAACCACTACACCTTCACCTAGCCCTACACCGAGCACTCCCCCTCGCCCTAGGCCTACGCTTAGCACTACCTCTAGTCCTACCCCTACCCCTGGCCCTACAGCTACCCCTACACATAGGCCAACCCCCATCCCTACCCCTTGCCACAGCTCCAACTCCTGGCCCTAGGCCTACTCCTAGGTTTACCCCGACACCCGCCTCTTGCCCTATGCCTACCCCAGCGCTACGCCTACCTCTCCCACTAGCCCTAGCTCGGGCCCTAGACCAACGCCCAGTGCTCACTCTAGTCCGAAGCCAAGCATTTGCCCGTCCCCGACCAGTACACCTTGCCCTACCATTAGCCAGAGCACTAACCCGTGTCCTACAGAATCACCCTGGACCCACCCTTAGCCACACCCGAATCTAGCCCTACACCTGTTCTGAGTAGTAGGACTAAACGGAGCCCTCTCGTGACACCTACCCCTAGCCCTCGGCCAACCCCTACCACTACCACTAATCCTAGGCCTAACATGAGCCCTAACACTAACAATGCCCGTGGGCCTCTGCCAAACACTAGCCCTTCACCTAACCTTACCCAGAGCACTCCCCCTCGCCCTAGGCCTACGCCTAGCACTACCTCTAGTCCTACCCCTACCCCTGGCCCTACAGCTACCCCTAAGCATAGGCCCACCCCCATCCCTACCCCTAGCCAAAGCTCCAACTCCTGGCCCTAGGCCTACTCCTCGGATTACCCGGACACCCTCCTCTTGCCCTATGCCTACCCCAGCGCTACGCCTCCGCTCCCACTAGCCCTAAAACGGCCCTAGACCAACGCCCAGTGCTCACTCTAGTCCAAGGCCTAGCATTTGCCCGTCCCCGACCAGTACACCTTTCCCTACCGTTAGCCAGAGCACTAACCCGTGGCCTACAGAATCACCCTGGACCCACCATTAGCCACACCCGAATCTAGCCCTACACCTGTTCTGAGTCCTAGGACTAAACGGAGCCCTCCTGTGACACCTACACCTAGCCCTCGGCCAACCCCTACCACTACCACTAATTCTAGGCCTAACATGAGCCCTAACACTAACACTGCCCGTGGGCCTCTGCCAACCACTAGCCGTTCACCTAATCCTACCCCGAGCACCACCCATCGCCCTAGGCCTACGCCTAGCACTAACTCTAGTCCTACCCCTACCCCTGGCCCTACAGCTACCGCTACCCATAGGCCCACCCCCATCCCTATTCCTATCCACTGCTCCAACTCCTGGCCCTAGGCCTATCCTAGGATTACCCCGACACCCACCTCTTGCCCTATGCCTACCCCAGCGCTACGCCTACCGCTCCCACTAGCCCTAGCTCAGGCCCTAGACCAACGCCCAGTGCTCATTCTAGTCCGAGGCCTACCACTTGCTCGTCGCCGACCAGTACACCTTGCCCTACCGTTAGCCAGAACACTAACCTGTGTTTCACGAAATCACCATGGACCCACCCTTAGCCACACCCGAATCCAGCCCTACACCTGTTCCGAGTCCTAGGACTAACCGGAGTTTCTCCGTGACACCTATCTTTAGCCCTCGGCAAACCCCTACCACTACCACTAATCCTAGGCCTAACATGAGCCCTAACACTAACACTGCCCGTAGGCCTCTGCCAACAACTAGTCCTTCATCTAACCTTACCCCGAGCACTGCCCCTCGCCCTAGGCTTACGCCTAGCACTACCTCTAGTCTTACCCCTACCCCTGGCCTACAGCTACCCCTAACCATAGGCCCACCCCAATCCCTACCCCTAGCCACAGCTCCAAATCCTGGCCCTAGGCCTACTCCTAGGTTTACCCCGTCACCCACCTCTAGCCCTATGCCTACCCCAGCGCTACACCTACCGCTCCCACTAGCCCTAGCTTGGGCCCTAGACCAATGCCCAGTGCTCACTCTAGTCCGAAGCCTAGCATTTGCCCGTCCCCGACCAGTACACCTTGCCCTACCGTTAGCCAGAGCACAAACCCGTGTCCTACGGAATCACCCTGGACCCACCCTTAGCCACACCCGAATCCAGCCCTACACCTGTTCTGAGTCCTAGGACTAAACGGAGCCCTCCCGTGACACCTACACCTAGCCCTCGGCCAACACCTACCACTACCACTAATCCTAGGCCTAAAATGAGCCCTAACACTAACACTGCCCGTGAGCCTCTGCCAACCACTAGCCTTTCCCCTAATCCTACCCGAGCACTAACCCTCGCCCTAGGCCAACGCCTAGCACTACCTCTAGTCCTACCCCTATCCGTGGCCCTACAGCTACCCCTACCCATAGGCCCACCCCCATCCCTACCCCTAGCCACACCTCCAACCCCTGGCCCTAGGCCTACTCCTAGGTTTACCCAGACACCCACCTCTTGCCCTATGCCTACCCCAGCGCTACGCCTACCTCTCACAGTATCCCTAGCTCGGGCCCTAGACCAACGCCCAGTGCTCACTCTAGTGCGAAGCCTAGCATTTGCCCGTCCCCGACCAGTACACCTTGCCCTACCATTAGCCAGAGCACTAACCCGTGTCCTATGGAATCACCCTGGACCCACCCTAAGCCACACCCGAATCCAGCCCTACACCTGTTTCAAGTCCTAGGACTAACGGAGCCATCCCGTTACACCTACCCCTAGCCCTTGTCCAACCCCTACCACTACCACTAATCCTAAGCCTAACATGCGCCCTAACACTAACACCGGCCGTAGGCCTCTGCCAACCACTACACGTTCACCTAATACCCAGAGCACTCCCCCTGGCCCTAGGCCTACGCCTAGCACTACCTCTAGTCCTACCCCTACCCCTGGCCCTACAGCTACCCCTAACCATAGGCCCACCCCCATCCCTACCCCTAGCCACAGCTCCAACTCCTGGCCCTAGGCCTACTCCTAGGTTTACCCGGACACACACCTCTTGCCCTATGCCTACCCCAGCGCTACGCCTACCGCTCCCACTAGCCCTAGCTCGGGCCCTACACCAATGCCCAGTGCTCACTCTAGTCCGAAGCCTAGCATTTGCCCGTCCCCGACCAGTACACCTTGCCCTACCGTTAGCCAGAGCACTAACCCGTGTCCTACGGAATCACCGTGGACCCACCCTAAGCCACACCCGATTCCAGCCCTACACCTGTTACAAGTCCTAGGACTAAACGGAGCCATCCCGTTACACCTACCCCTAGCCCTCGGCCAACCCCTACCACTACCACTAATCCTAGGCCTAAAATGAGCCCTCACACTAACACTGCCCGTAGGCCTCTGCCAACCACTACTCCTTCAGCTAACCCTACCCCGAGCACTCCCCCTCGCCCTAGGCCTACGCCTAGCACTACCTCTAGTCCTACCCCTACCCCTGGCCCTACAGCTACCCCTACCCATAGGCCCACCCCCATCCCTATTCCTAGCCACTGCTCCAACTCCTGGCCCTAGGCCTATCCTAGGATTACCCCGTCACCCACCTCTTGCCCTATGCCTACCCCAGCGCTACGCCTACCGCTCCCACTAGCCCTAGCTCAGGCCCTAGACCAACGCCCAGTGCTCATTCTAGTCCGAGGCCTACCAGTTGCTCGTCGCCGACCAGTACACCTTGCCCTACCGTTAGCCAGAACACTAACCTGTGTTTCACGAAATCACCATGGACCCACCCTTAGCCACACCCGAATCCAGCCCTACACCTGTTCCGAGTCCTAGGACTAACCGGAGTTTTCCCGTGACACCTACCTTTAGCCCTCGGCAAACCCCTACCACTACCACTAATCCTAGGCCTAACATGAGCCCTAACACTAACACTGCCCGTGGGCCTCTGCCAACCACTAGCACTTCACCTAACCCTACCCCGAGCACTCCCCCTAGCCCTAGGCCTACGCCTAGCACTACCTCTAGTCCTACCCCTACCCCTGGCCCTACAGCTACTTCTAACCATAGGCCCACCCCCATCCCTACCCCTAGCCACCGCTCCAACTCCTGGCCCTAGGCCTACTCCTAGGTTTACCCCGACACCCACCTCTTGCCCTATGCCTACTCCAGCACTACGCCTACCGCTCCCACTAGCCCTAGCTTGGGCCCTAGTCCAACGCCCAGTGCTCACTCTAGTCCGAGGCCTAGCACTTGCCCGTCGCCAAACAGTACACCTTGCCCTAACGTTAGCCAGAGGACTAACCCGTGTCCTACAAAATCACCCTGGACCCACACTTAGCCACACCCGAATCTAGCCCTACACCTGTTTCAAGTCCTAGGACTAAACAGAGCCCTCCTGTGACAACTACACCTAGCCCTCGGCCAACACCTACCACTACCACTAATCCTAGGACTAACTTGAGCCCTAACACTAACACTGCACGTAGGCCTCTG
Organism: Rhinolophus hipposideros; assembly: GCF_964194185.1. Classification (NCBI taxonomy): domain Eukaryota; kingdom Metazoa; phylum Chordata; class Mammalia; order Chiroptera; family Rhinolophidae; genus Rhinolophus; species Rhinolophus hipposideros. Next base: position 1,221,599 of record NW_027669272.1, read on the forward strand.
CCAACCACTAGCCCTTCACCTAACCCTACCCAGAGCACTCCCCCTCGCCCTAGGCCTACGCCTAGCACTACCTCTAGTCGTACCCCTACCCCTGGCCCTACAGCTACCCCTACCCATAGGCCCACCCCCATCCCTACCCCTAGCCACAGCTCCAACTCCTGGCCCTAGGCCTACTCCTAGGTTTACCCCGACACCCACCTCTTGCACTATGCCTACACCAGCGCTACGCCTACCGCTTCCACTAGCCCTAACTCGGGCCCTAGACCAACGCCCAGTGCTCACTCTAGTCCTAGGCCTAGTCCTTGCCCGTCGCCGACCAGTACACCTTGCCCTACCGTTAGCCAGAACACTAACCTGTGTCCCACGAAATCACCCTGTACCCACCCTTAGCCACACCCGAAACCAGCCCTACACCTGTTCCGAGTCCTAGGACTAACCGGAGTCCTCCCTTGACACCTACCCCTAACCCTCGGCCAACCCCTACCACTACCACTAATCCTAGGCCTAACATGAGCCCTAACACTAACTTGCCCGTGGGCCTCTGCCAACCAATAGCCCTTCACCTAATCCTACCCCGAGTATTACCCCTCGCCCTAGGCCTACGCCTAGCACTACCTCTAGTCCTAACACTACCCCTGGCCCTACAGCTACCCCTAACCATAGGCCCACCCCCATCACTACCCCTAGCCACAGCTCCAACTCCTGGCCCTAGGCCTACTCCTAGATTTACCCCGACACCCACCTCTTGCCCTATGCCTACCCCAGCGCTACACCTACCACTCTCAGTAGCCCTAGCTCAAGCCCTAGATTAACGCCCAGTGCTCACTCTAGTCCGAGGCCTAGCATTTGCCCGTCGCCGACCAGTACACCTTGCCTTACCGTTAGCCAGAGCACTAACCCGTGTCCTATGGAATCACCCTGGACCCACCCTTAGCCACACCCAAATCCAGCCCTACACCTGTTCCGAGTCCTAAGACTAAACGTAGCCCTCCCGTGACACCTACCCCTAGCCCTCGGCCAACCCCTACCACTACCACTAATCCTAGGCCTAACATGAGCCCTAACACTAACACTGCCCGTGGGCCTCTGCCAACCACTAGCCCTTCACCTAATCCTACCCCGAGCACTACAACTCGCCCTAGGCCTACGCCTAGCACTACCTCTAGTCCTACCCCTACCCCTGGCCCTACAGCTACCCCTACCCATAGGCCCACCCCCATCCCTACCCCTAGCCACAGCTCCAAATCGTGGCCCTAGGCCTACTCCTATGTTTACCCCGACACCCACCTCTTGCCCTATGCCTACCCCAGCGCTATGCCTACCGCTCCCACTAGCCCTAGCTCGGGACCTAGACCAATGCCCAGTGCTCACTCTAGTCAGAGGCCTAGCATTTGCTCGTCGCCGACCAGTACACCTTGCCTTACCGTTATCCAGAGCACTAACCCGTGTCCTACGGAATCACCCTGGACCCACACTTAGCCACACCCGAATCCAGCCCTACCACTGTTCCGAGTCCTAGAACTAAACGGAGCCCTCCCTTGACACCTACGCCTAGCCCTCGGCCAACCCCTACCACTACCACTAATCCTAGGCCTAACATGAGCCCTAACACTAACACTGCTCGTGGGCCTCTGCCAACCACTAGTCCTTCACCTAACCATACCCCGAGCACTCCCCCTCGCCCTAGGCCTACGCCTAGCACTACCTCTAGTCCTACCCCTACCCCTGGCCCTCCAGCTACACCTAACCATAGGCCCACCCCCATCCCTACTTCTAGCCACAGCTCCAACTCCTGGCCCTAGGCCTACTCCTAGGTACACCCCGACACCCACCTCTTGCCCTATGCCTACCACAGCGCTACGCCTACCGCTCCCACTTGCCCTAGCTCGGGCCCTAGACCAACGCCCAGTGCTCATTCTAGTCCGAGGCCTAGCACTTGCCTGTCGCCGACCAGTACACTTTGCCCTACCGTTAGCCAGAGAAGTAACCCGTGTCCTACGGAATCACCCTGGACCCACCCTTAGCCACACCCGAATCCAGCCCTACACCTGTTACTAGTCCTAGGACTAAACGGAGCCCTCCTTTGACACCTACCCCTAGCCCTCGGCCAACCCCTACCACTACCACTAATCCTAGGCCTAACATGAGTTCTAACACTAACACTGCCCGTGGGCCTCTGCCAACCAATAGCCCTTCACCTAATCCTACCCCGAGCATTACCCCTCGCCCTAGGCCTACGCCTAGCACTACCTCTAGTCCTACCCCTACCCCTGGCCCTCCAGCTACACCTAACCATAGGCCCACCCCCATCCCTACCCCTAGCCACAGCTCCAACTCCTGGCCGTAGGCCTACTCCTAGGTACACCCCGACACCCACCTCTTGCCCTATGCCTACCCCAGCGCTACACCTACCACTCTCAGTAGCCCTAGCTCGGGCCCTAGACCAACGCCCAGTGCTCACTCTAGTCCGAGGCCTAGCACTTGCCCGTTGCTGACCAGTACACCTTGCCCTACCGTTAGCCAGAGCACTAACCCGTGTCCTACGGAATCACCCTGTACCCACCCTTAGCCACACCCGAATCCAGCCCTACACCTGTTCCGAGTCCTAAGACTAAACGTAGCCCTCCCGTGACACCTACCCCTAGCCCTCGGCCAACCCCTACCACTACCACTAATCCTAGGCCTAACATGAGCCCTAACACTAACAATGCCCATGGGCCTCTGCCAACCACTAGCACTTCACCTAACCCTACCCCGAGCACTCACCCTCGCCCTAGGCCTACGCCTAGCACTACCTCTAGTCCTACCCCTACCCCTGGCCCTACAGCTACCCCTAACCATAGGCCCACCCCCATCACTACCCCTAGCCACAGCTCCAACTCCTGGCCCTAGGCCTACTCCTAGGTTTACCCCGACACCCACTTTTTGCCCTATGCGTACCCAAGCGCTACGCCTACCGCTCCCAGTAGCCCTAGCTCGGGCCCTATACCAACGCCAGGTGCTCACTCTAGTCCGAGGCCTAGCACATGCCCGTCAACGACCAGTACACCTTGCCCTACCGTTAGCCACAACACTAACCTGTGTCCCACGAAATCACCCTGTACCCACCCTTAGCCACACCCGAAAGCAGCCCTACACCGGTTCCGAGTCCTAGGACTAACCGGAGTTTTCCCGTGACACCTACCCCTAACACTCGGCCAACCCCTTCAATTCCACTAATCCTAGGCCTAACATGAGCCCTAACACTAACATTGCCCGTGGGCCTCTGCCAACCACTAGCCCTTCACCTAACCCTACCCCGAGCACTCCCCCTCACCCTAGGCCTACGCCTAGCACTACCTCTAGTCCTACCCCTACCCCTGTCCCAAAGCTACCCCTAAACATAGGCCCACCCCATCCCTACCGCTAGCCACAGCTCCCACTCCTGGCCCTAGGCCTACTCCTAGGTTTACACCGACACCCACCTCTTGCCCTATGCCTACCCCAGCGCTACGCCTACTGTTCCCACTAGCCCTAGCTCGGGCCCTAGACCAACGCCCAGTGCTCACTCTAGTCCGAAGCCTAGCATTTGCCCATCCCCGACCAGTACACCTTGCCCTACCGTTAGCCAGAGCACAAACCCGTGTTTTGCGGAATCACCCTGGACCCACCCTTAGCCACACACGAATCCAGCCCTACACCTGTTCTGAGTCCTAGTACTAAACGGAGCCCTCCCGTGACACCTACACCTAGCCCTCGGCAAACCCCTACCACTACCACTAATCCTAGGCCTAACATGAGCCCTAACACTAATACTGCCCGTAGGCCTCTGCCACCCACTACCCCTTCACCTAACCCTACGCAGAGCACTCCCCCTCACCCTAGGCCTACGCCTAGCACTACCTCTATTCCTACCCCTACCCCTGGCCCTACAGCTACCCCTAACCATAGGCCCACCCCCATCCCTACCCCTAGCCACAGCTCCAAATCCTGGCCCTAGGCCTACTCCTAGGTTTACCCTGACACCCACCTCTTGCCCTATGCCTAACCCAGCGCTACGCCTACCGCTCCCACTAGCCCTAGCTCGGGCCCTAGACCAACGCCCAGTGCTCACTCTAGTCCGAGGCCTACCACTTGCCCGTCGCCGACCAGTACACCTTGCCCTACCGTTAGCCAGAACACTAACCTGTGTCCCACGAAATCACCCTGGACCCACCCTTAGCCACACCCGAAACCAGCCCTACAACTGTTCCGAGTCCTATGACTAACCGGAGTCCTCCCGTGACACCTACCACTAGCCCTCGGGAATCCCCTACCACTACCACTAATCCTAGGCTTAACATGAGCCCTAACACTAACACTGCCCGTGAGCCTCTGCCAACCACTAGCCCTTCACCTAATCCTACCCCGAGCAATACCCCTCGCCCCAGGCCTACGCCTAGCACTACCTCTAGTCCTACCCCTACCCCTGGCCCTACAGCTACCCCTAACCATAGGCCCACCCCCATCACTACCCCTAGCCACAGCTCCAACTCCTGGCCCTAGGCCTACTCCTAGGTTTACCCCGACACCCACTTCTTGCCCTATGCGTACCCAAGCGCTATGCCTACCGCTCCCAGTAGCCCTAGCTCGGGCCCTATACCAACGCCAGGTGCTCACTCTAGTCCGAGGCCTAGCACATGCCCGTCAACGACCAGTACACCTTGCCCTACCGTTAGCCACAACACTAACCTGTGTCCCACGAAATCACCCTGTACCCACCCTTAGCCACACCCGAAAGCAGCCCTACACCGGTTCCGAGTCCTAGGACTAACCGGAGTTTTCCCGTAACACCTACCCCTAACCCTCGGCCAACCCCTACCACTACCACTAATCCTAGGCCTAACATGAGCCCTAACACTAACACTGCCCGTGGGTCTCTGCCAACCACTAGCACTTCACCTAACCCTACCCCGAGCACTCCCCCTCGCCCTAGGACTACGCCTAGCACTACCTCTAGTCCTACCCCTACCCCTGGCCCTACAGCTACCCCTAACCATAGGCCCACCCCCATCCCTACCCCTAGCCACAGCTCCAAATCCTGGCCCTAGGCCTACTCCTAGGTTTACCCTGACACCCATCTCTTGCCCTATGCCTAACCCAGCGCTACGCCTACCGCTCCCACTAGCCCTAGCTCGGGCCCTAGACCAACGCCCAGTGCTCACTCTAGTCCGAGGCCTACCACTTGCCCGTCGCCGACCAGTACACCTTGCCCTCCCGTTAGCCAGAACACTAACCTGTGTCCCACGAAATCACCCTGGACCCACCCTTAGCCACACCCGAAACCAGCCCTACAACTGTTCCGAGTCCTAGGACTAAACGGAGCCCTCCCGTGACACCTACACCTAGCCCTCGGCCAACCCCTAACACTACCACTAATCCTAGGCCTAACATGAGCCCTAACACTAACACTGCCCATGAGCCTCTGCCAACCAGCAGCCCTTCACCTAATCCTACCACGAGCACTACCCCTCGCGCTAGGCCTACGCCTAGCACTACCTTTAGTTCTAACCCTACCTCTGGCCCTACAGCTACCCCTACTCATAAGCCCACCCCCATCCCTACCCCTAGCCACAGCTCCAACTCCTGGCTCTAGGCCTACTCCTAGGTTTACACCGACACCCACCTCTTGCCCTATGCCTACCCCAGCGCTACGCCTACCGCTCCCACTAGCCCTAGCTCGGGCCGTAGACCAACGCCCAGTGCTCACTCAAGTCCGAGTCCTAGCACTTGCCCGTCGCCGACCAGTACACCTTGCCCTACCGTTAGCCAGAGGACTAACCCGTGTCCTACGGATTCTCCCTGGACCCACCCTTAGCCACACCCGCATGCAGACCTACCACTGTTCCGAATCCTAGGACTAAACGGAGCCCTCCCTTGACACCTAACCCTAGCCCTCGGCCAACCCCTACCACTACCACTAATCCTAGGCCTAACATGAGCCCTAACACTAACACTGCCCATGGGCCTCTGCCAACCACTAGCCCTTCACCTAACCCTACCCCGAGCACTACCCCTCGCCCTAGGCCTACGCCTAGCACTACCTCTAGTCCTACTCCTACCCCTGGCCCTAATGCTACTCCTAACCATAGGCCCACCCCCATCACTACCCCTAGCCACAGCTCCAACTCCTGGCCTTAGTCCTACTCCTAGGTTTACCCCGACACCCACCTCTTGCCCTATGCGTACCCCAGCGCTACGCCTACCGCACCCAGTAGCCCTAGCTCGGGCCTTAGAGCAACGCCCAGTGCTCACTCTAGTCTGAGGCCTAGCACTTGCCCGTCACCGACCAGTACACCTTGCCCTCCGTTAGCCAGAGCACTAACCCGTGTCCTACGGAATCACCATGGACCCACCCTTAGCCACACCCGAATGCAGCCCTACACCTATTCCGAGTCCTAGGACTAAACGGAGCCCTCCCGTGACACCTACCCTCAGCCCTCGGCAAACCCCTATCACTACCACTAATCCTAGGCCTAACATGAGCTCTAACATTAACACCGCCCGTGAACCGCAGCCAACCACTAGCCCTTCACCTAATCCTACCTTGAGCACTACCCCTCGCCCTAGGCCTACGCCTAGCACTACCTCTAGTCCGACCTCGACCCCTGCCCCTACAGCTACCCCTAACCATAGGCCCAACCCCATCACTACCCCTAGCCACAGCTCCAACTCCTGGCCCTAGGCCTACTCCTAGGTTTACCCCGACACCCACCTCTTGCCTTATGCCTACCCCAGCGCTACACCTACCATTCTCAGTAGCCCTAGCTCGGGCCCTAGACCAACGCCCAGTGCTCACTCTAGTTCCAGGCCTAGCACTTGCCCGTCGCCGACCGGTACACCTTGCCCTACCGTTAGCCAGAGCACTAACCCGTGTCCTACGGAATCACCCTGGACCCACCCTTAGCCACACCCGAATCCAGACCTACAACTGTTTCAAGTCCTAGGACTAAACGGAGCCCTCCCGTGACACCAACCCCTAGCCCTCGGCCAACCCCTACCACTACCACTAATCCTAGGCCTAACATGAGCCCTAACACTAACACTGCCCGTAGGCCTCTGCCAACCACTAGCCCTTCACCTAACCCTACCCAGAGCACTCCCCCTCACCCTAGGCCTACCCCTAGCACTACCTCTAGTCCTACCCCTAGCCCTGGCCCTACAGCTACCCCTACCATAGGCCCACCCCGATCCCTACCCCTAGCCAGAGCTCCAACTCCTGGCCCTAGGCCTACTCCTAGGTTTACCCTGACACCCACCTCTTGCCCTATGCCTACCCCAGCGCTACGCCTACCGATCCCACTAGCCCTAGCTCGGGCCCTAGACCAACGCCCATTGCTCACTCTAGTCCGAGGCCTAGCACTTTCCCGTCGCCGACCAGTACACCTTGCCCTACCGTTAGCCAGAGCACTAACTCGTGTCCTACGGAATCACCCTGGACCCACCCTTAGCCACACCCGAATCCAGCGCTACACCTGTTCCGAGTCCTAGGACTAAACGGAGCCCTCCCGGGACACCTACACCTAGCCCTTGGCCAACCCCTACCACTACCACTAATCCTAAGCCTAACATGAGCCCTAACACTAACACTGCCCGTGGACTTCTGCCAACCACTAGCCCTTCATCTAATCCTATCCCGAGCACTACCCATAGCCCTAGGCCTACGCCTAGCACTACGTCTAGTCCTACCCCTACCCCTGGCCCTACAGCTACCCCTACAATAGGCCCACCCCTATCCCTACCCCTAGCAACAGGTCCAACTCCTGGCCCTAGGCCTACTCCTAGGTTTACCCCGACACCCAACTCTTGCCCTATGCCTACCCCAGGGCTACGCCTACCGCTCCCACTAGCCCTAGCTCGGCCCTAGACCAACGCCCAGTGCTCACTCTAGTCCGAAGCCTAGCATTTGCCCGTCCCCGACCAGTACACCTTGCCCTACCGTTAGCCAGAACACTAACCCGTGTCCTAAGAAATCACCCTGGACCCACCCTTAGCCACACCCGAATCCAGCCCTACACCTGTTCAGAGTCCTAGGACTAAACGGAGCCCTCCCGTGACACCTACACCTAGCCCTCGGCCAACCCCTACCACTACCACTAATCCTAGGCCTAACATGAGCCCTAACACTAACACTGCCCATGAGCCTCTGCCAACCAGTAGCCCTTCACCTAATCCTACCACGAGCACTACACCCTCGCGCTAGGCCTACGCCTAGCACTACCTCTAGTCGTAACCCTACCCCTGGCCCTACAGCTACCCCTACTCATAAGCCCACCCCCATCCCTACCCCTAGCCACAGCTCCAACTCCTGGCCCTAGGCCTACTCCTAGGTTTACACCGACACCCACCTTTTGCCCTATGCCTACCCCAGCGCTACGCCTACCGCTCCCACTAGCCCTAGCTCGGGACCTAGACCAACGCCCAGTGCTCACTCTAGTCTGAGGCCTAGCACTTGCCCGTCGCCGACCAGTACACCTTGCCCTACCGTTAGCCAGAGCACTAACCCGTGTCCTACTGAATCACCCTGGACCACGCTTAGCCCCACCCGAACACAGCCCTAGACCTGTTCCGAGTCCTAGGACTAAACGGAGCCCTCCCTTGACACCTACCTCTAGGCCTCGGCCAACCCCTACCACTACCACTAATCCTAGGACTAACATGAGCCCTAACACTAACACTGCCCGTGGGCCTCTGCCAACCACTAGCCCTTCACCTAACCCTACCCCGAGCACTCCCCCTCGCCCCAGGCCTATGCCTAGCACTACCTCTAGTCATACCCCTACCCCTGGCCCTACAGCTACACCTAACCATAGGCCCACCCCCATCCCTACCCCTAGCCACAGCTACAACTCCTGGCCCTAGGCCTACTCCTAGGTTTACCCCGACACCAACCTCTTGCCCTATGCCTACCACAGCGCTACGCCTACCGCTCCCACTAGCCCTAGCTCGGGCCCTAGACCAACGCCCAGTGCTCACTCTAGTCCGAGGCCTAGCACTTGCCCGTCGCAGACCAGTACACCTTGCCCTACCGTTAGCCAGAACACTAAACTGTGTCCCACGAAATCACTCTGTACCCACCCTTATCCACACTAGAATCCAGCCCTACCGCTGTTCCGAGTCCTAGGATTAAACGGAGCCCTCCCTTGACACCTACCCCTAGCCCTAGGCCAACCCTTACCACTACAACTAATCCTAGGCCTAACATGAGCCCTAACACTAACACTGCCCGTATGCCTCTGCCAACCACTAGCCCTTCACCTAACCCTACTCAGAGCACTCCCCCTCGCCCTAGGCTTACGCCTAGCACTACCTCTAGTCCTACTCCTACCCCTGGCCCTACAGCTACCCCTACCCATAAGCCCGCCCCCATCCCTACCCCTAGCCACAGCTCCAACTCCTGGCCCTAGGCCTACTCCTAGGTTTACCCCGACACCCACCTCTTGCCCTATGCGTGCCCCAGCGCTACGCCTACCGCTCCCAGTAGCCCTAGCTCGGGCACTAGACCAACGCCCAGTGCTCACTCTAGTCCGAGGCCTAGCACTTGCCCGTCACCGACCAGTACACCTTGCCCTCCGTTAGCTAGAGCACTAACCCGTGTCCTACGGAATCACACTGGACCCACCCTTAGCCACACCCGAATGCAGTCCTACACCTATTCCGAGTCCTAGGACTAAACGGAGCCCTCCCGTGACACCTACCCCTAGCCCTCGGCCAACCCCTATCACTACCACTAATCCTAGGCCTAACATAAGCCCTAACACTAACACTGCCCGTGAACGGCTGCCAACCACTAGCCCTTCACCTAATCCTACCCCGAGCACTACCCCTCGCCCTAGGCCTACGCCTAGCACTACCTCTAGTCCTACCTCGACCCCTGCCCCTACAGCTACCCCTAACCATAGGCCCACCCCCATCACTACCCCTAGCCACAGCTCCACTCCTGGCCCTAGGCCTACTCCTAGATTTACCCCGACACCCACCTCTTGCCATATGCCTACCCCAGCGCTACACCTACCATTCTCAGTAGCCTTAGCTCGGGCCCTAGACCAAGGCCCAGTGCTCACTCTAGTCCGAGGCCTAGCACTTGCTTGTCGCAGACCAGTTAGCCAGAGCACCTTGCCCTACCGTTAGCCAGAGCACTAACCCGTGTCCGACGGAATCACACTGGTCCCAACCTTAGCCACACCCGAATCCAGCCCTACACCTGTTTCAAGTCCTAGGACTAAACGGAGTCCTCCCGTGACACCAACCCCTAGCCCTCGGCCAACCCCTACCACTACCACTAATCCTAGGCCTAACATGAGCCCTAACACTAACACTGCCCGTAGGCCTCTGCCAACCAGTAGCCCTTCACCTAACCCTACCAGGAGCACTCCCCCTCGCCCTAGGCCTACGCCTAGCACTACCTCTAGTCCTACCCCTACCCCTGGCCCTAAAGCTACCCCTACCCATAGGCCCACCCCCATCCCTACCCCTAGATAGAGCTCCAACTCCTGGCCTTAGGCCTACCCCTAGGTTTACCCTGACACCCACCTCTTGCCCTCTTCCTACCCCAGCGCTACGCCTACCGCTCCCACTAGCCCTAGCTCGGGCCTTAGACCAACGCCCAGTGCTCACTTTATTCCGAGGCCTAGCACTTGCCCGTCGCCGACCAGTACACCTTGCCCTACCGTTACCCAGAACACTAACCTGTGTCCCACGAAATCACCCTGGACCCACCCTTAGCCACACCCGAATCTAGCCCTACACCTGTTCCGAGTCCTAGGACTAACCGGAGTTTTCCTGTGACACCTACCTTTAGCCCTCGGCAAACCCTACCACTACTACTAATCCTAGGCCTAACATGAGCCCTAACACTAACACTGCCCGTTGGCCTCTGCCAACCACTAGCACTTCACCTAACCCTACCCCGAGTACTCCCCCTCGCCCTAGGCCTATGCCTAGCACTACCTCTAGTCCTACCCCTACCCCTGGCCCTACAGCTACCCCTAACCATAGGCCCACCCCCATCCCTACCCCTAGCCACAGCTCCAACTCCTGGCCCTAGGCCTAATCCTAGGTTTACCCCGACACAAAACTCTTGCCCTATGCCTACACCAGCGCTACGCCTACCGCTACCAGTAGCCCTAGCTGGGCCCTAGACCAACGCCCAGTGCTCGCTCTAGTCCGAGGCCTAGCACTTGCCCGTCGCCGACCAGTACACCTTGCCCTACCGTTAGCCAGAGCACTAACCCGTGTCCTAAAGAATCACCCTGGACCCACCCTTAGCCACACATGAATCCAGCCCTACACCTGTTCCGAGTCCTAGGACTAAACGGAGCCCTCCCGTGACACCTACAACTAGCCCTCGGCCAACCCCTACCACTACCACTAATCCTAGGCTTAACATGAGCCCTAACACTAACACTGCCCGTGAGCCTCTGCCAACCACTAGCCCTTCACCTAATCCTACCCCGAGCACTACCCCTCGCCCTAGGCCTACGCCTAGCACTACATCTAGTCCTACCTCTACTCATAAGCCCACTCCCATCCCTACCCCTAGCCACAGCTCCGACTCCTGGCCCTAGGCCTACTCCTAGGTTTACACCGACACCCACCTCTTGCCCTATGCCTACCCCAGCGCTACGCCTACCGCTCCCACTAGCCCTAGCTCGGGCCCTAGACCAACGCCCAGTGCTCACTCTAGTCGGAGGCCTAGCACTTGCCCGTCGCCAACCTGTACACCTTGCCCTACCGTTAGCTACAGGACTAACCCGTGTCCTACTAAATCACCCTGGAACCACACTTAGCCACACCCGAATCGAGCCCTACACCTGTTTCAAGTCCTAGGACTAAACAGAGCCCTCCCGTGACACCTACTCCTAGCCCTCGGCCAACCTCTACTTCTACCACTAATCCTAGGCCTAACTTGAGTCCTAGCACTAACACTGCCTGTAGGCCTCTGCCAACCACTAGCCCTTCACCTAACCCTACCCAGAGCACTCCCCTTCGCCCTAGGCCTACGCCTAGCACTACCTCGAGTCCTACCCCTACACCTGGCCCTACAGCTACCCCTAACCATACGCCCACCCCAATCACTACCCCTAGCCACAGCTCCAACTCCTGGCCCTAGGCCTACTCCTAGGTTTACCCCGACACCCACCTCTTGCCCTATGCCTACCCCAGCGCTACACCTACCACTCTCAGTAGTCCTAGCTCGGGCCCTAGACCAACGCCCAGTGCTCACTCTAGTCCGAGGCCTAGCACTTGCCCGTCTCCGACCAGTACACCTTGCCCTACCGTTAGCCAGAGCACTAACCCGTGTCCTACGGAATCACCCTGGACCCACCCTTAGCCACACCCGAATCCAGCCCTACACCTGTTCCGAGTCCTAAGACTAAACGTAGCCCTCCCGTGACACCTACCCCTAGCCCTTGGCCAACCCCTACCACTACCACTAATCCTAGGCCTAACATGAGCCCTAACACTAACACTGCCCGTGGGCCTCTGCCAACCACTAGCCCTTCACCTAATCCTATTCCGAGCACTACCCATTGCCCTAGGCCTACGCCTAGCACTACGTCTAGTCCTACCCCTACCCATGGCCCTACAGCTACCCCTAACCATAGGCCCACCCCCATCCCTACCCCTAGCCACAGCTCCAACTCCTGGCCCTAGGTCTACTCCTAGGTTTACCCCGACACCCACCTCTTGCCCTATGCCTACCCCAGCGCTACGCCTACCGCTCCCACTAGCCCTAGCTCGGGCCCTAGACCAACGCCCAGTGCTCATTCTAGTCCGAGGCCTAGCACTTGCCCGTCGACGACCAGTACACCTTGCCCTACCGTTAGCCAGAACACTAACCTGTGTCCCACGAAATCACCCTGGACCCACCCTTAGCCACACCCGAATCCAGCCCTACAACTGTTCCGAGTCCTAGGACTAACCGGAGTCCTCCCGTGACACCTACCACTAGCCCTCGGGAATCCCCTACCACTACCACTAATCCTAGGCCTAACATGAGCCCTAACACTAACACTGCCCGTGGGCCTCTGCCTACCACTAGTCTTTCATCTAACCTTACCCCGAGCACTCCCCCTCGCCCTAGGCTTACGCCTAGCACTACCTCCAGTCCTACCCCTACCCCTGGCCCCACAGCTACCCCTAACCATAGGCCCACCCCAATACCTACCCCTAGCCACAGCTCCAACTCCTGACCCTAGGCCTACTCCTAGGTTTACCCCGACACCCACCTCTTGCCCTATGCCTACCCCAGCGCTATGCCTACCGGTCCCACTAGCCCTAGCTCGGGCCCTAGACCAACGCCCAGTGCTCACTCTAGTCCGAGGCCTAGCACTTGCCTGTCGCCGACCAGTACACCTTGCCCTACCGTTAGCCAGAACACTAACCTGTGTCCCACGAAATCACCCAGTACCCACCCTCAGCCACACCCGAAACCAGCCCTACACCTGTTCCGAGTCCTAGGACTAACCGGAGTCCTCCCGGGACACCTATCCCTAACCCTCGGCCAACCCCTACCACTACCACTAATCCTAGGCCTAACATGAGCCCTAACACTAACACTGCCCGTGGGCCTCTGCCAACCACTAGCCCTTCACCTAATCCTACCCCGAGCACTACCCCTCGCCCTAGGCTTACGCCTAGCACTACCTCTAGTCCTACACCTACCCCTGGCCCTACAGCTACCCCTAACCATAGGCCCACCCCCATCACTACCCCTAGCCACAGCTCCAACTACTGGACCTAGTCCTACCCTAGGTTTACCCCGACACCCACTTCTTGCACTATGCCTACCCCAGCGCTACACCTACCTCACTCAGTAGGCCTAGCTCGGGCCCTAGACCAATGCCCAGTGCTCACTCTAGTCCGAGGCCTACCACTTGCCCGTCGCCGACCAGTACACCTTGCCCTACCGTTAGCCAGATCACTAACCCGTGTCCTATGGAATCACCCTGGACCAACTCTTAGCCACACCTGAATCCAGCCCTACACCTGTTCCGAGTCCTAAGACTATACGTAGCCCTTCCTTGACACCTACCCATAGCCCTCGGCCAACCCCTACCACTGCCACTAATCCTAGGCCTAACATGAGCCCTAACACTAACAATGCCCCTGGGCCTCTGCCAACCACTAGCACTTCACCTAACCCTACCCCGAGCACTCACCCTCGCCCTAGGCCTACGCCTAGCACTACCTCTAGTCCTACCCCTACCCCTGGCCCTACAGCTACCCCTACTCATAAGACCACCCCCATCCCTAACCCTAGCCACAGCTCCAACTCCTGGCCCTAGGCCTACTCCTAGGTTTACACCGACACCCACCTCTTGCCCTATGCCTACCCCAGTGCTACGCCTACCGGTCCCACTAGCCCTAGCTCGGGCCCTAGACCAACGCCCAGTGCTCACTCTAGTCTGAAGCCTAGCATTTTTCCTTCCCCGACCAGTAAACCTTGCCCTACCTGTAGCCAGAGCACTAACACGTGTTCTATGGAATCACCCTGGCGCCACCCTTAGCCACACCCGAATCCAGCCCTACACCTGTTCTGAGTCCTAGGACTAAACGGAGCCCTCCCGTGACACCTACACCTAGCCCTCGCCCAACCCCTACCACTACCAATAATCCTAGGCCTAACATGAGCCCTAACACTAACACTGCCCGTAAGCCTCTGCCAACCATTAGCCCTTCCCCTAATTCTACCCCGAGCACTACCCCTCGCCTTAGGCCTACGCCCAGCACTACCTCTAGTCCTACCCCTACCCCTGGCCCTACAGCTACCCCTACTCATAAGCCCACCCCCATCCCTACCTCTAGCCACAGCTCCAACTCCTGGCCCTAGGCCTACTCTTAGGTTTACACCTACACGTACCTCTTGCCCTATGCCTACACCAGCGCTACGCCTACCGCTCCCACTAGCCCTAGCTCTGCCCTAGACCAACGCCCAGTGCTCACTCTAGTCCGAGGCCTAGCATTTGCCCGTCCCCGACCAGTACACCTTGCCCTACCGTTAGCCAGAGCACTAACCCGTGTCCTACGGAATCACCCTGGACCCATCCTTAGCCACACCCGAATCCAGCCGTACACCTGTTTTGAATCCTAGGACTAAACGGAGCCCTCCCGTGACACCTACACCTAGCCCTCGGCCAACCCCTACCACTACCACCAATCCTAGGCCTAACATGAGCCCTAACACTAACACTGCCCGTGGGCCTCTGCCAACCACTAGCCCTTCTCCTAATCCTACCCCGAGCACTACCCATTGCCCTAGGCCTACGCCTAGCACTACCTCTAGTCCTAACCCTACCCCTGGCCCTACAGCTACCCCTACCCATAGGCCCAGCCCCATCGCTACCCCTAGCCACAGCTCCAACTCCTGGCCCTAGGCCTACTCCTAGGTTTACCCTGACACCCACCTCTTGTTCTTTGCCTACCCCAGCGCTACGCCTACCGATCCCACTAGTCCTAACTCGGGCCCTAGACCAACGCCCAGTGCTCATTCTAGTCCGAGGCCTAGCACTTGCCTGTCGCCGACCAGTACACCTTGCCCTACCGTTACCCAGAACACTAACCTGTGTCCCACGAAATCACCCTGGACCCACCCTTAGCCACACCCGAATCCAGCCCTACACCTGTTCCGAGTCCTAGGACTAACCGGAGTTTTCCTGTGACACCTATCTTTAGCCCTCGGCAAACCCCTACCACTACTACTAATCCTAGGCCTAACATGAGCCCTAACACTAACACTGCCCGTTGGCCTCTGCCAACCAGTAGCACTTCACCTAACCCTACCCCGAGTACTCCCCCTCGCCCTAGGCCTACGCCTAGCACTACCTCTAGTCCTACCCCTACCCCTGGCCCTACAGCCACCCCTAACCATAGGCCCACCCCCATCCCTACCCCTAGCCACAGCTCCAACTCCTGGCCCTAGGCCTAATCCTAGGTTTACCCCGACACAAAACTCTTGCCCTATGCCTACACCAGCGCTAAGCCTACCGCTACCAGTAGCCCTAGCTCGGGCCTTAGACCAAGCCCAGTGCTCGCTCTAGTCCGAGGCCTAGCACTTGCCCGTCGCCGACCAGTACACCTTGCCCTACCGTTAGCCAGAGCACTAACCCGTGTCCTACGGAATCACCCTGGACCCACCCTTAGCCACACATGAATCCAGCCCTACACCTGTTCCGAGTCCTAGGACTAAACGGAGCCCTCCCGTGACACCTACAACTAGCCCTCGGCCAACCCCTACCACTACCACTAATCCTAGGCTTAACATGAGCCCTAACACTAACACTGCCCGTGAGCCTCTGCCAACCACTAGCCCTTCACCTAATCCTACCCCGAGCACTACCCCTCGCCCTAGGCTTACGCCTAGCACTCCATCTAGTCCTACCTCTACTCATAAGCCCACTCCCATCCCTACCCCTAGCCACAGCTCCGACTCCTGGCCCTAGGACGACTCCTAGGTTTACACCGACACCCACCTCTTGCCCTATGCCTACCGCAGCGCTACGCCTACCGCTCCCACTAGCCCTAGCTCGGGCCCTAGTACAACGCCCAGTGCTCACTCTAGTCGGAGGCCTAGCACTTGCCCGTCGCCAACCTGTACACCTTGCCCTACCGTTAGCTAGAGGACTAACCCGTGTCCTACTAAATCACCCTGGAACCACACTTAGCCACACCCGAATCCAGCCCTACACCTGTTTCAAGTCCTAGGACTAAACAGAGCCCTCCCGTGACACCTACTCCTAGCCCTCGGCCAACCCCTACCACTACCACTAATCCTAGGCCTAACTTGAGCCCTAGCACTAACACTGCCTGTAGGCCTCTGCCAACCACTAGCCCTTCACCTAACCCTACCCAGAGCACTCCCCCTCGCCCTAGGCCTACGCCTAGCACTACCTCGAGTCCTACCCCTACCCCTGGCCCTAGAGCTACCCCTACCCATAGGCCCACTCCCATTCCTACTTCTAGCCACAGCTCCAACTCGTGGCCCTAGGCCTACTCCTATGTTTACCCCGACACCCACCTCTTGCCCTATGCCTACCCCAGCGCTACGCCTACCGCTCCCACTAGCCCTAGCTCGGGACCTAGACCAACGCCCAGTGCTCACTCTAGTCCGAGGCCTAGCACTTGCCCGTCGCCGTCCAGTACACCTTGCCCTACCGTTAGCCAGAGGACTAACCCGTGTACTACGGATTCAACCTGGACCCACCCTTAGCCACACCCGAATCCAGCCCTACGCCTGTTTCAAGTCCTAGGTCTAAACGAAGCCCTCTCGTGACAACTACCCCTAGCCCTCGGCCAACCCCTACCACTACCACTAATCCTAGGCCTAACATGAGCCCTAACACTAACACTGCCCGTGGGCCTCTGCCAACCAATAGCCCTTCACCTAATTTTACCCCGAGCATTACCCCTCGCCCTAGGCCTACGCCTAGCACTACCTTTAGTCCTACCCCTACCCCTGGCCCTACAGCTACCCCTAACCATAGGCCCACCCCCATCACTACCCCTAGCCACAGCTCCAACTCCTGGCCCTAGGCCTACTCCTAGATTTACCCCGACACCCACCTCTTGCCCTATGCCTACCCCAGCGCTACACCTACCACTCTCAGTAGTCCTAGCTCGGGCCCTAAACCAACGCCCAGTGCTCACTCTAGTCCGAGGCCTAGCACTTGCCCGTCCCCGACCAGTACACCTTGCCCTACCGTTAGCCAGAGCACTAACCCGTGTCCTACGGAATCACCCTGGACCCACCCTTAGCCACACCCGAATCCAGCCCTACACCTGTTCCGAGTCCTAAGACTAAACGTAGCCCTCCCGTGACACCTACCCCTAGCCCTTGGCCAACCCCTACCACTACCACTAATCCTAGGCCTAACATGAGCCCTAACACTAACACTGCCCGTGGGCCTCTGCCAACCACTAGCCCTTCACCTAATCCTATTCCGAGCACTACCCATCGCCCTAGGCCTACGCCTAGCACTACGTCTAGTCCTACACCTACCCATGGCCCTACAGCTACCCCTACCCATAGGCCCACCCCCATCCCTACCCCTAGACACAGCTCCAACTCCTGGCCCTAGGTCTACTCCTAGGTTTACCCCGACACCCACCTCTTGCCCTATGCCTACACCAGCGCTACGCCTGCCGCTCCCACTAGCCCTAGCTCGGGCCCTAGACCAACGCCCAGTGCTCATTCTAGTCCGAGGCCTAGCACTTGCCCGTCGCCGACCAGTACATCTTGCCCTACCGTTAGCCAGAACACTAACCTGTGTCCCACGAAATCACCCTGGACCCACCCTTAGCCACACCCGAATCCAGCCCTACAACTGTTCCGAGTCCTAGGACTAACTGGAGTCCTCCCGTGACACCTACCACTAGCCCTCGGGAATCCCCTACCACTACCACTAATCCTAGGCTTAACATGAGCCCTAACACTAACACTGCCCGTGGGCCTCTGCCTACCACTAGTCTTTCATCTAACCTTACCCCGAGCACTCCCCCTCGCCCTAGGCTTACGCCTAGCACTACCTCTAGTCCTACCCCTACCCCTGGCCCCACAGCTACCCCTAACCATAGGCCCACCCCAATCCCTATCCCTAGCCACAGCTCCAACTCCTGACCCTAGGCCTACTCCTAGGTTTACCCCGACACCCACCTCTTGCCCTATGCCTACCCCAGCGCTATGCCTACCGGTCCCACTAGCCCTAGCTCGGGCCCTAGACCAACGCCCAGTGCTCACTCTAGTCCGAGGCCTAGCACTTGCCCGTCGCCGACCAGTACACCTTGCCCTACCGTTAGCCAGAACACTAACCTGTGTCCCACGAAATCACCCAGTACCCACCCTCAACCACACCCGAAACCAGCCCTACACCTGTTCCGAGTCCTAGGACTAACCGGAGTCCTCCCGGGACACCTATTTCTAACCCTCGGCCAACCCCTACCACTACCACTAATCCTAGGCCTAACATGAGCCCTAACACTAACACTGCCCGTGGGCCTCTGCCAACCACTAGCCCTTCACCTAATCCTACCCCGAGCACTACCCCTCGCCCTAGGCCTACGCCTAGCACTACCTCTAGTCCTACACCTACCCCTGGCCCTACAGCTACCCCTAACCATAGGCCCACCCCCATCACTACCCCTAGCCACAGCTCCAACTACTGGACCTAGTCCTACCCTAGGTTTACCCCGACACCCACTTCTTGCACTATGCCTACCCCAGCGCTACACCTACCACACTCAGTAGGCCTAGCTCGGGCCCTAGACCAATGCCCAGTGCTCACTCTAGTCCGAGGCCTACCACTTGCCCGTCGCCGACCAGTACACCTTGCCCTACCGTTAGCCAGATCACTAACCCGTGTCCTATGGAATCACCCTGGACCAACTCTTAGCCACACCTGAATCCAGCCCTACACCTGTTCCGAGTCCTAAGACTATACGTAGCCCTTCCTTGACACCTACCCATAGCCCTCGGCCAACCCCTACCACTGCCACTAATCCTAGGCCTAACATGAGCCCTAACACTAACAATGCCCCTGGGCCTCTGCCAACCACTAGCACTTCACCTAACCCTACCCCGAGCACTCACCCTCGCCCTAGGCCTACGCCTAGCACTACCTCTAGTCCTACCCCTACCCCTGGCCCTACAGCTACCCCTACTCATAAGACCACCCCCATCCCTAACCCTAGCCACAGCTCCAACTCCTGGCCCTAGGCCTACTCCTAGGTTTACACCGACACCCACCTCTTGCCCTATGCCTACCCCAGTGCTACGCCTACCGGTCCCACTAGCCCTAGCTCGGGCCCTAGACCAACGCCCAGTGCTCACTCTAGTCTGAAGCCTAGCATTTTTCCTTCCCCGACCAGTAAACCTTGCCCTACCTGTAGCCAGAGCACTAACACGTGTTCTATGGAATCACCCTGGCGCCACCCTTAGCCACACCCGAATCCAGCCCTACACCTGTTCTGAGTCCTAGGACTAAACGGAGCCCTCCCGTGACACCTACACCTAGCCCTCGCCCAACCCCTACCACTACCAATAATCCTAGGCCTAACATGAGCCCTAACACTAACACTGCCCGTAAGCCTCTGCCAACCATTAGCCCTTCCCCTAATTCTACCCCGAGCACTACCCCTCGCCTTAGGCCTACGCCCAGCACTACCTCTAGTCCTACCCCTACCCCTGGCCCTACAGCTACCCCTACTCATAAGCCCACCCCCATCCCTACCTCTAGCCACAGCTCCAACTCCTGGCCCTAGGCCTACTCTTAGGTTTACACCTACACGTACCTCTTGCCCTATGCCTACACCAGCGCTACGCCTACCGCTCCCACTAGCCCTAGCTCTGCCCTAGACCAACGCCCAGTGCTCACTCTAGTCCGAGGCCTAGCATTTGCCCGTCCCCGACCAGTACACCTTGCCCTACCGTTAGCCAGAGCACTAACCCGTGTCCTACGGAATCACCCTGGACCCATCCTTAGCCACACCCGAATCCAGCCGTACACCTGTTTTGAATCCTAGGACTAAACGGAGCCCTCCCGTGACACCTACACCTAGCCCTCGGCCAACCCCTACCACTACCACCAATCCTAGGCCTAACATGAGCCCTAACACTAACACTGCCCGTGGGCCTCTGCCAACCACTAGCCCTTCTCCTAATCCTACCCCGAGCACTACCCATTGCCCTAGGCCTACGCCTAGCACTACCTCTAGTCCTAACCCTACCCCTGGCCCTACAGCTACCCCTACCCATAGGCCCAGCCCCATCGCTACCCCTAGCCACAGCTCCAACTCCTGGCCCTAGGCCTACTCCTAGGTTTACCCTGACACCCACCTCTTGTTCTTTGCCTACCCCAGCGCTACGCCTACCGATCCCACTAGTCCTAACTCGGGCCCTAGACCAACGCCCAGTGCTCATTCTAGTCCGAGGCCTAGCACTTGCCTGTCGCCGACCAGTACACCTTGCCCTACCGTTACCCAGAACACTAACCTGTGTCCCACGAAATCACCCTGGACCCACCCTTAGCCACACCCGAATCCAGCCCTACACCTGTTCCGAGTCCTAGGACTAACCGGAGTTTTCCTGTGACACCTATCTTTAGCCCTCGGCAAACCCCTACCACTACTACTAATCCTAGGCCTAACATGAGCCCTAACACTAACACTGCCCGTTGGCCTCTGCCAACCAGTAGCACTTCACCTAACCCTACCCCGAGTACTCCCCCTCGCCCTAGGCCTACGCCTAGCACTACCTCTAGTCCTACCCCTACCCCTGGCCCTACAGCCACCCCTAACCATAGGCCCACCCCCATCCCTACCCCTAGCCACAGCTCCAACTCCTGGCCCTAGGCCTAATCCTAGGTTTACCCCGACACAAAACTCTTGCCCTATGCCTACACCAGCGCTAAGCCTACCGCTACCAGTAGCCCTAGCTCGGGCCTTAGACCAAGCCCAGTGCTCGCTCTAGTCCGAGGCCTAGCACTTGCCCGTCGCCGACCAGTACACCTTGCCCTACCGTTAGCCAGAGCACTAACCCGTGTCCTACGGAATCACCCTGGACCCACCCTTAGCCACACATGAATCCAGCCCTACACCTGTTCCGAGTCCTAGGACTAAACGGAGCCCTCCCGTGACACCTACAACTAGCCCTCGGCCAACCCCTACCACTACCACTAATCCTAGGCTTAACATGAGCCCTAACACTAACACTGCCCGTGAGCCTCTGCCAACCACTAGCCCTTCACCTAATCCTACCCCGAGCACTACCCCTCGCCCTAGGCTTACGCCTAGCACTCCATCTAGTCCTACCTCTACTCATAAGCCCACTCCCATCCCTACCCCTAGCCACAGCTCCGACTCCTGGCCCTAGGACGACTCCTAGGTTTACACCGACACCCACCTCTTGCCCTATGCCTACCGCAGCGCTACGCCTACCGCTCCCACTAGCCCTAGCTCGGGCCCTAGTACAACGCCCAGTGCTCACTCTAGTCGGAGGCCTAGCACTTGCCCGTCGCCAACCTGTACACCTTGCCCTACCGTTAGCTAGAGGACTAACCCGTGTCCTACTAAATCACCCTGGAACCACACTTAGCCACACCCGAATCCAGCCCTACACCTGTTTCAAGTCCTAGGACTAAACAGAGCCCTCCCGTGACACCTACTCCTAGCCCTCGGCCAACCCCTACCACTACCACTAATCCTAGGCCTAACTTGAGCCCTAGCACTAACACTGCCTGTAGGCCTCTGCCAACCACTAGCCCTTCACCTAACCCTACCCAGAGCACTCCCCCTCGCCCTAGGCCTACGCCTAGCACTACCTCGAGTCCTACCCCTACCCCTGGCCCTAGAGCTACCCCTACCCATAGGCCCACTCCCATTCCTACTTCTAGCCACAGCTCCAACTCGTGGCCCTAGGCCTACTCCTATGTTTACCCCGACACCCACCTCTTGCCCTATGCCTACCCCAGCGCTACGCCTACCGCTCCCACTAGCCCTAGCTCGGGACCTAGACCAACGCCCAGTGCTCACTCTAGTCCGAGGCCTAGCACTTGCCCGTCGCCGTCCAGTACACCTTGCCCTACCGTTAGCCAGAGGACTAACCCGTGTACTACGGATTCAACCTGGACCCACCCTTAGCCACACCCGAATCCAGCCCTACGCCTGTTTCAAGTCCTAGGTCTAAACGAAGCCCTCTCGTGACAACTACCCCTAGCCCTCGGCCAACCCCTACCACTACCACTAATCCTAGGCCTAACATGAGCCCTAACACTAACACTGCCCGTGGGCCTCTGCCAACCAATAGCCCTTCACCTAATTTTACCCCGAGCATTACCCCTCGCCCTAGGCCTACGCCTAGCACTACCTTTAGTCCTACCCCTACCCCTGGCCCTACAGCTACCCCTAACCATAGGCCCACCCCCATCACTACCCCTAGCCACAGCTCCAACTCCTGGCCCTAGGCCTACTCCTAGATTTACCCCGACACCCACCTCTTGCCCTATGCCTACCCCAGCGCTACACCTACCACTCTCAGTAGTCCTAGCTCGGGCCCTAAACCAACGCCCAGTGCTCACTCTAGTCCGAGGCCTAGCACTTGCCCGTCCCCGACCAGTACACCTTGCCCTACCGTTAGCCAGAGCACTAACCCGTGTCCTACGGAATCACCCTGGACCCACCCTTAGCCACACCCGAATCCAGCCCTACACCTGTTCCGAGTCCTAAGACTAAACGTAGCCCTCCCGTGACACCTACCCCTAGCCCTTGGCCAACCCCTACCACTACCACTAATCCTAGGCCTAACATGAGCCCTAACACTAACACTGCCCGTGGGCCTCTGCCAACCACTAGCCCTTCACCTAATCCTATTCCGAGCACTACCCATCGCCCTAGGCCTACGCCTAGCACTACGTCTAGTCCTACACCTACCCATGGCCCTACAGCTACCCCTACCCATAGGCCCACCCCCATCCCTACCCCTAGACACAGCTCCAACTCCTGGCCCTAGGTCTACTCCTAGGTTTACCCCGACACCCACCTCTTGCCCTATGCCTACACCAGCGCTACGCCTGCCGCTCCCACTAGCCCTAGCTCGGGCCCTAGACCAACGCCCAGTGCTCATTCTAGTCCGAGGCCTAGCACTTGCCCGTCGCCGACCAGTACATCTTGCCCTACCGTTAGCCAGAACACTAACCTGTGTCCCACGAAATCACCCTGGACCCACCCTTAGCCACACCCGAATCCAGCCCTACAACTGTTCCGAGTCCTAGGACTAACTGGAGTCCTCCCGTGACACCTACCACTAGCCCTCGGGAATCCCCTACCACTACCACTAATCCTAGGCTTAACATGAGCCCTAACACTAACACTGCCCGTGGGCCTCTGCCTACCACTAGTCTTTCATCTAACCTTACCCCGAGCACTCCCCCTCGCCCTAGGCTTACGCCTAGCACTACCTCTAGTCCTACCCCTACCCCTGGCCCCACAGCTACCCCTAACCATAGGCCCACCCCAATCCCTATCCCTAGCCACAGCTCCAACTCCTGACCCTAGGCCTACTCCTAGGTTTACCCCGACACCCACCTCTTGCCCTATGCCTACCCCAGCGCTATGCCTACCGGTCCCACTAGCCCTAGCTCGGGCCCTAGACCAACGCCCAGTGCTCACTCTAGTCCGAGGCCTAGCACTTGCCCGTCGCCGACCAGTACACCTTGCCCTACCGTTAGCCAGAACACTAACCTGTGTCCCACGAAATCACCCAGTACCCACCCTCAACCACACCCGAAACCAGCCCTACACCTGTTCCGAGTCCTAGGACTAACCGGAGTCCTCCCGGGACACCTATTTCTAACCCTCGGCCAACCCCTACCACTACCACTAATCCTAGGCCTAACATGAGCCCTAACACTAACACTGCCCGTGGGCCTCTGCCAACCACTAGCCCTTCACCTAATCCTACCCCGAGCACTACCCCTCGCCCTAGGCCTACGCCTAGCACTACCTCTAGTCCTACACCTACCCCTGGCCCTACAGCTACCCCTAACCATAGGCCCACCCCCATCACTACCCCTAGCCACAGCTCCAACTACTGGACCTAGTCCTACTCCTAGGTTTACCCCGACACCCACTTCTTGCCCTATGCCTACCCCAGCGCTACACCTACCACACTCAGTAGGCCTAGCTCGGGCCCTAGACCAATGCCCAGTGCTCACTCTAGTCCGAGGCCTAGCACTTGCCCGTCGCCGACCAGTACACCTTGCCCTACCGTTAGCCAGAGCACTAACCCGTGTCCTATGGAATCACCCTGGACCCACTCTTAGCCACACCTGAATCCAGCCCCACACCTGTTCCGAGTCCTAAGACTATACGTAGCCCTTCCTTGACACCTACCCCTAGCCCTCGGCCAACCCCTACCACTGCCACTAATCCTAGGCCTAACATGAGCCCTAACACTAACAATGCCCCTGGGCCTCTGCCAACCACTAACACTTCACCTAACCCTACCCCGAGCACTCACCCTCGCCCTAGGCCTACGCCTAGCACTACCTCTAGTCCTACCCCTACCCCTGGCCCTACAGCTACCCCTACTCATAAGACCACCCCCATCCCTAACCCTAGCCACAGCTCCAACTCATGGCCCTAGGCCTACTCCTAGGTTTACACCGACACCCACCTCTTGCCCTATGCCTACCCCAGTGCTACGCCTACCGGTCCCACTAGCCGTAGCTCGGGCCCTAGACCAACGCCCAGTGCTCATTCTAGTCTGAAGCCTAGCATTTTTCCTTCCCCGACCAGTACACCTTGCCCTACCGGTAGCCAGAGCACTAACACGTGTTCTATGGAATCACCCTGGCCCCACCCTTAGCCACACTCGAATCCAGCCCTACACCTGTTCTGAGTCCTAGGACTAAACGGAGCCCTCCTGTGACACCTACACCTAGCCCTCGCCCAACCCCTACCACTACCAATAATCTTAGGCCTAACATGAGCCCTAACACTAACACTGCCCGTAAGCCTCTGCCAACCATTAGCCCTTCCCCTAATCCTACCCCGAGCACTACCCCTCGCCCTAGGCCTACGCCCAGCACTACCTCTAGTCCTACCCCTACCCCTGGCCCTACAGCTACCCCTACTCATAAGCCCACCCCCATCCCTACCTCTAGCCACAGCTCCAACTCCTGGCCCTAGGCCTACTCTTAGGTTTACACCTACACGTACCTCTTGCCCTATGCCTACACCAGCGCTACGCCTACCGCTCCCACTAGCCCTAGCTCTGCCCTAGACCAACGCCCAGTGCTCACTCTAGTCCGAGGCCTAGCATTTGCCCGTCCCCGACCAGTACACCTTGCCCTACCGTTAGCCAGAGCACTAACCCGTGTCCTACGGAATCACCCTGGACCCACCCTTAGCCACACCCGAATCCAGCCGTACACCTGTTTTGAATCCTAGGACTAAACGGAGCCCTCCCGTGACACCTACACCTAGCCCTCGGCCAACCCCTACCACTACCACTAATCCTAGGCCTAACATGAGCCCTAACACTATCACTGCCCGTGGGCCTCTGCCAACCACTAGCCCTTCTCCTAATCCTACCCCGAGCACTACCCATCGCCCTAGGCCTACGCCTAGCACTACCTCTAGTCCTAACCCTACCCCTGGCCCTACAGCTACCCCTACCCATAGGCCCAGCCCCATCGCTACCCCTAGCCACAGCTCCAAATCCTGGCCCTAGGCCTACTCCTAGGTTTACCCCGACACCCACCTCTTGTTTAATGCCTACCACAGCGCTACGCCTACCGCTCCCACTAGTCCTAACTCGGGCCCTAGACCAACGCCCAGTGCTCATTCTAGTCCGAGGCCTAGCACTTGCCCGTCGCCGACCAGTACACCTTGCCCTACCTTTACCCAGAACACTAACCTGTGTCCCACGAAATCACCCTGGACCCACCCTTAGCCACACCCGAATCCAGCCCTACACCTGTTCCGAGTCCTAGGACTAACCGGAGTTTTCCTGTGACACCTACCTTTAGTCCTCGGCAAACCCCTACCACTACTACTAATCCTAGGCCTAACATGAGCCCTAACACTAACACTGCCCGTTGGCCTCTGCCAACCAGTAGCACTTCACCTAACCCTACCCCGAGTACTCCCCCTCGCCCTAGGCCTACGCCTAGCACTACCTCTAGTCCTACACCTACCCCTGGCCCTACAGCTACCCCTAACCATAGGCCCACCCCCATCTTTACCCCTAGCCACAGCTCCAACTCCTGGCCCTAGGCCTAATCCTAGGTTTAGCCCGACACCCACCTCTTGCCCTATGCCTACACCAGCGCTACGCCTACCGCTACCAGTAGCCCTAGCTCGGGCCCTAGACCAACGCCCAGTGCTCGCTCTAGTCCGAGGCCTAGCACTTGCCCGTCGCCGACCAGTACACCTTGCCCTACCGTTAGCCAGAGCACTAACCCGTGTCCTACGGAATCACCCTGGACCCACCCTTAGCCACACATGAATCCAGCCCTACACCTGTTCCGAGTCCTAGGACTAAACGGAGCCCTCCCGTGACACCTACAACTAGCCCTCGGCCAACCCCTACCACTACCACTAATCCTAGGCTTAACATGAGCCCTAACACTAACACTGCCCGCGAGCCTCTGCCAACCACTAGCCCTTCACCTAATCCTACCCCGAGCACTACCCCTCGCCCTAGGCCTACGCCTAGCACTCCATCTAGTCCTACCTCTACTCATAAGCCCACTCCCATCCCTACCCCTAGCCACAGCTCCGACTCCTGGCCCTAGGCCTACTCCTAGGTTTACACCGACACCCACCTCTTGCCCTATGCCTACCGCAGCGCTACGCCTACCGCTCCCACTAGCCCTAGCTCGGGCCCTAGTCCAACGCCCAGTGCTCACTCTAGTCGGAGGCCTAGCACTTGCCCGTCGCCAACCTGTACACCTTGCCCTACCGTTAGCTAGAGGACTAACCCGTGTCCTACTAAATCACCCTGGAACCACACTTAGCCACACCCGAATCGAGCCCTACACCTGTTTCAAGTCCTAGGACTAAACAGAGCCCTCCCGTGACACCTACTCCTAGCCCTCGGCCAACCCCTACCACTACCACTAATCCTAGGCCTAACATGAGCCCTAACACTAACACTGCCCATGGGCCTCTGCCAACCACTAGCACTTCACCTAACCCTACAAGAGCACTCACCCTCGCCCTAGGCTTACGCCTAGCACTACCTCTAGTCCTACCCCTACCCCTGGCCCTACAGCTACCCCTAACCATAGGCCCCCCCAAATCCCTACCCCTAGCCACAGCTCAAATCCTGGCCCTAGGCCTACTCCTAGGTTTACCCCGACACCCACTTCTTGCCCTATGCGTACTCCAGCGCTACGCCTACCGCTCCCAGTAGCCCTAGCTCGGGCCCTATACCAACGCCAGGTGCTCACTCTAGTCCGAGGCCTAGCACTTGCCCGTGAACGACCAGTACACCTTGCCCTACCGTTAGCCAGAACACTAACCTGTGTCCCACGAAATCACCCTGTACCCACCCTTCGCCACACCCGAAAGCAGCCCTACACCTGTTCCGAGTCCTAGGACTAACCGGAGTTTTCCCGTGACACCTACTCCTAACCCTCGGCCAACCCCTACCACTACCACTAATCCTAGGCCTAACATGAGCCCTAACACTAACACTGCCCGTGGGCCTCTGCCAACCACTAGCCCTTCACCTAATCCTACCCCGAGCACTACCCCTCGCCCTAGGCCTACGCCTAGCACTACCTCTAGTCCTACACCTACCCCTGGCCCTACAGCTACCCCTAACCATAGGCCCACCCCCATCACTACACCTAGCCACAGCTCCAACTCCTGGACCTAGTCCTACTCCTAGGTTTACCCCGACACCCACTTCTTGCCCTATGCCTACCCCAGCGCTACACCTACCACACTCAGTAGGCCTAGCTCGGGCCCTAGACCAATGCCCAGTGCTCACTCTAGTCCGAGGCCTAGCACTTGCCCGTCGCCGACCAGTACACCTTGCCCTACCGTTAGCCAGAGCACTAAACCGTGTCCTATGGAATCACCCTGGACCCACTCTTAGCCACACCTGAATCCAGCCCTACACCTGTTTCGAGTCCTAAGACTATACGTAGCCCTTCCTTGACACCTACCCCTAGCCCTCGGCCAACCCCTACCACTGCCACTAATCCTAGGCCTAACATGAGCCCTAACACTAACAATGCCCCTGGGCCTCTGCCAACCACTAGCACTTCACCTAACCCTACCCAGAGCACTCCCCCTCGCCCTAGGCCTACGCCTAGCACTACCTCTAGTCCTACACCTACCCCTGGCCCTACAGCTACCCCTACTCATCAGACCACTCCCATCCCTAACCCTAGCCACAGCTCCAACTCCTGGCCCTAGGCCTACTCCTAGGTTTACACCGACACCCACCTCTTGCCCTATGCCTACCCCAGTGCTACGCCTACCGGTCCCACTAGCCCTAGCTCGGGCCCTAGACCAACGCCCAGTGCTCACTCTAGTCTGAAGCCTAGCATTTTTCCTTCCCCGACCAGTACACCTTGCCCTACCGGTAGCCAGAGCACTAACACGTGTTCTATGGAATCACCCTGGCGCCACCCTTAGCCACACCCGAATCCAGCCCTACACCTGTTCTGAGTCCTAGGAATAAACGGAGCCCTCCCGTGACACCTACACCTAGCCCTCCCCCAACCCCTACCACTACCAATAATCCTAGGCCTAACATGAGCCCTAACACTAACACTGCCCGTGAGCCTCTGCCAACCACTAGCCCTTCCCCTAATCCTACCCCGAGCACTACCCCTCGCCCTTGGCCTACGCCTAGCACTACCTCTAGTCCTACCCCTACCCCTGGCCCTACAACTACCCCTACTCATAAGCCCACCCCCATCCCTACCTTTAGCCACAGCTCCAACTCCTGGCCCTAGGCCTACTCTTAGGTTTACACCTACACGTACCTCTTGCCCTATGCCTACACAAGCGCTACGCCTACCGCTCCCACTAGCTCTAGCTCTGCCCTCGACCAACGCCCAGTGCTCACTCTAGTCCGAGGCCTAGCATTTGCCCGTCCCCGACCAGTACACCTTGCCCTACCGTTAGCCAGAGCACTAACCCGTGTCCTACGGAATCACCCTGGAACCACCCTTAGCCATACCCGAATCCAGCCGTACAACTGTTTTGAATCCTAGGACTAAACGGAGCCCTCCCGTGACAGCTACACCTAGCCCTCGGCCAACCCCTACCACTACCACTAATCCTAGGCCTAACATGAGCCCTAACACTAACACTGCCCGTGGGCCTCTGCCAACCACTAGCCCTTCTCCTAATACTACCCCGAGCACTACCCATCGCCCTAGGCCTACGCCTAGCACTACCTCTAGTCCTAACCCTACCCCTGGCCCTACAGCTACCCCTACCCATTGGCCCACCCCCATCGCTACCCCTAGCCACAGCTCCAACTCCTGGCCCTAGGCCTACTCCTAGGTTTACCCCGACACCCACCTCTTGCCCTATGCCTACCCCAGCGCTACGCCTACCGCTCCCACTAGTCCTAGCTCGGGCCCTAGACCAACGCCCAGTGCTCATTCTAGTCCGAGGCCTAGCACTTGCCCGTCGCCGACCAGTACACCTTGCCCTACCGTTACCCAGAACACTAATCTGTGTCCCACGAATTCACCCTGGACCCACCCTTAGCCACATCCGAATCCAGCCCTACACCTGTTCCGAGTCCTAGGACTAACCGGAGTTTTCCTGTGACACCTACCTTTAGCCCTCAGCAAACCCCTACCACTACTACTAATCCTAGGCCTAACATGAGCCCTAACACTAACACTGCCCGTTGGCCTCTGCCAACCACTAGCACTTCACCTAACCCTACCCCGAGTACTCCCCCTCGCCCTAGGCCTACGCCTAGCACTACCTCTAGTCCTACCCCTACCCCTGGCCCTACAGCTACCCCTAACCATAGGCCCACCCCCATCCCTACCCCTAGCCACAGCTCCAACTCCTGGCCCTAGGCCTAATCCTAGGTTTACCCCGACACAAAACTCTTGCCCTATGCCTACACCAGCGCTACGCCTACCGCTACCAGTAGCCCTAGCTCGGGCCCTAGACCAACGCCCAGTGCTCGCTCTAGTCCGAGGCCTAGCACTTGCCCGTCGCCGACCAGTACACCTTGCCCTACCGTTAGCCAGAGCACTAACCCGTGTCCTACGGAATCACCCTGGACCCACCCTTAGCCACACATGAATCCAGCCCTACACCTGTTCCGAGTCCTAGGACTAAACGGAGCCCTCCCGTGACACCTACAACTAGCCCTCGGCCAACCCCTACCACTACCACTAATCCTAGGCTTAACATGAGCCCTAACACTAACACTGCCCGTGAGCCTCTGCCAACCACTAGCCCTTCACCTAATCCTACCCCGAGCACTACCCCTCGCCCTAGGCCTACGCCTAGCACTACATCTAGTCCTACCTCTACTCATAAGCCCACTCCCATCCCTACCCCTAGCCACAGCTCCGACTCCTGGCCCTAGGCCTACTCCTAGGTTTACACCGACACCCACCTCTTGACCTATGCCTACCCCAGCGCTACGCCTACCGCTCCCACTAGCCCTAGCTCGGGCCCTAGTCCAACGCCCAGTGCTCACTCTAGTCGGAGGCCTAGCACTTGCCCGTCGCCAACCTGTACACCTTGCCCTACCGTTAGCTAGAGGACTAACCCGTGTCCTACTAAATCACCCTGGAACCACACTTAGCCACACCCGAATCCAGCCCTACACCTGTTTCAAGTCCTAGGACTAAACAGAGCCCTCCCGTGACACCTACTCCTAGCCCTCGGCCAACCCCTACTTCTACCACTAATCCTAGGCCTAACTTGAGCCCTAGCACTAACACTGCCTGTAGGCCTCTGCCAACCAGTAGCCCTTCACCTAACCCTACCCAGAGCACTCCCCCTCGCCCTAGGCCTACGCCTAGCACTACCTCGAGTCCTACCCCTACACCTGGCCCTACAGCTACCCCTAACCATACGCCCACCCCCATCACTACCCCTAGCCACAGCTCCAACTCCTGGCCCTAGGCCTACTCCTAGGTTTACCCCGACACCCACCTCTTGCCCTATGCCTACCCCAGGGCTACACCTACCACTCTCAGTAGTCCTAGCTCGGGCCCTAGACCAACGCCCAGTGCTCACTCTAGTCCGAGGCCTAGCACTTGCCCGTCCCCGACCAGTACACCTTGCCCTACAGTTAGCCAGAGCACTCACCCGTGTCCTACGGAATCACCCTGGACCCACCCTTAGCCACACCCGAATCCAGCCCTACAACTGTTCCGAGTCCTAGGACTAACCGGAGTCCTCCCGTGACACCTACCACTAGCCCTCGGGAATCCCCTACCACTACCACTAATCCTAGGCCTAACATGAGCCCTAACACTAACACTGCCCGTGGGCCTCTGCCTACCACTAGTCTTTCATCTAAC
This sequence comes from Rhinolophus hipposideros, assembly GCF_964194185.1. Lineage (NCBI taxonomy): Eukaryota > Metazoa > Chordata > Mammalia > Chiroptera > Rhinolophidae > Rhinolophus > Rhinolophus hipposideros. The sequence continues at coordinate 1,253,644 of NW_027669272.1, forward strand.
CTTACCCCGAGCACTCCCCCTCGCCCTAGGCTTACGCCTAGCACTACCTCCAGTCCTACCCCTACCCCTGGCCCCACAGCTACCCCTAACCATAGGCCCACCCCAATCCCTACCCCTAGCCACAGCTCCAACTCCTGACCCTAGGCCTACTCCTAGGTTTACCCCGACACCCACCTCTTGCCCTATGCCTACCCCAGCGCTATGCCTACCGGTCCCACTAGCCCTAGCTCGGGCCCTAGACCAACGCCCAGTGCTCATTCTAGTCCGAGGCCTAGCACTTGCCCGTCGCCGACCAGTACACCTTGCCCTACCGTTAGCCAGAACACTAACCTGTGTCCCACGAAATCACCCAGTACCCACCCTCAGCCACACCCGAAACCAGCCCTACACCTGTTCCGAGTCCTAGGACTAACCGGAGTCCTTCCGGGACACCTATCCCTAACCCTCGGCAAACCCATACCACTACCACTAATCCTAGGCCTAACATGAGCCCTAACACTAACACTGCCCGTGGGCCTCTGCCAACCACTAGCCCTTCACCTAATCCTACCCCGAGCACTACCCCTCGCCCTAGGCCTACGCCTAGCACTACCTCTAGTCCTACACCTACCCCTGGCCCTACAGCTACCCCTAACCATAGGCCCACCCCCATCACTACCCCTAGCCACAGCTCCAACTACTGGACCTAGTCCTACTCCTAGGTTTACCCCGACACCCACTTCTTGCCCTATGCCTACCCCAGCGCTACACCTACCACACTCAGTAGGCCTAGCTCGGGCCCTAGACCAATGCCCAGTGCTCACTCTAGTCCGAGGCCTAGCACTTGCCCGTCGCCGACCAGTACACCTTGCCCTACCGTTAGCCAGAGCACTAACCCGTGTCCTATGGAATCACCCTGGACCCACTCTTAGCCACACCTGACCCAGCCCTACACCTGTTCCGAGTCCTAAGACTATACGTAGCCCTTCCTTGACACCTACCCCTAGCCCTCGGCCAACCCCTACCACTGCCACTAATCCTAGGCCTAACATGAGCCCTAACACTAACAATGCCCCTGGGCCTCTGCCAACCACTAGCACTTCACCTAACCCTACCCCGAGCACTCACCCTCGCCCTAGGCCTACGCCTAGCACTACCTCTAGTCCTACCCCTACCCCTGGCCCTACAACTACCCCTACTCATAAGACCACCCCCATCCCTAACCCTAGCCACAGCTCCAACTCCTGGCCCTAGGCCTACTCCTAGGTTTACACCGACACCCAACTCTTGCCCTATGCCTACCCCAGTGCTACGCCTACCGGTCCCACTAGCCCTAGCTCGGGCCCTAGACCAACGCCCAGTGCTCACTCTAGTCTGAAGCCTAGCATTTTTCCTTCCCCGACCAGTACACCTTGCCCTACCGGTAGCCAGAGCACTAACACGTGTTCTATGGAATCACCCTGGCGCCACCCTTAGCCACACCCGAATCCAGCCCTACACCTGTTCTGAGTCCTAGGACTAAACGGAGCCCTCCCGTGACACCTACACCTAGCCCTCGGCCAACCCCTACCACTGCCACTAATCCTAGGCCTAACATGAGCCCTAACACTAACAATGCCCCTGGGCCTCTGCCAACCACTAGCCCTTCACCTAATCCTACCCCGAGCACTACCCCTCGCCCTAGGCCTACGCCTAGCACTACCTCTAGTCCTACACCTACCCCTGGCCCTACAGCTACCCCTAACCATAGGCCCACCCCCATCACTACCCCTAGCCACAGCTCCAACTACTGGACCTAGTCCTACTCCTAGGTTTACCCCGACACCCACTTCTTGCCCTATGCCTACCCCAGCGCTACACCTACCACACTCAGTAGGCCTAGCTCGGGCCCTAGTCCAACACCCAGTGCTCACTCTAGTCGGAGGCCTAGCACTTGCCCGTCGCCAACCTGTACACCTTGCCCTACCGTTAGCTAGAGGACTAACCCGTGTCCTACTAAATCACCCTGGAACCACACTTAGCCACACCCGAATCCAGCCCTACACCTGTTTCAAGTCCTAGGACTAAACAGAGCCCTCCCGTGACACCTACTCCTAGCCCTCGGCCAACCCCTACCACTACCACTAATCCTAGGCCTAACTTGAGCCCTAGCACTAACACTGCCTGTAGGCCTCTGCCAACCACTAGCCCTTCACCTAACCCTACCCAGAGCACTCCCCCTCGCCCTAGGCCTACGCCTAGCACTACCTCGAGTCCTACCCCTACCCCTGGCCCTAGAGCTACCCCTACCCATAGGCCCACTCCCATTCCTACCCCTAGCCACAGCTCCAACTCGTGGCCCTAGGCCTACTCCTATGTTTACCCCGACACCCACCTCTTGCCCTATGCCTACCCCAGCGCTACGCCTACCGCTCCCACTAGCCCTAGCTCGGGACCTAGACCAACGCCCAGTGCTCACTCTAGTCCGAGGCCTAGCACTTGCCCGTCGCCGTCCAGTACACCTTGCCCTACCGTTAGCCAGAGGACTAACCCGTGTACTACGGATTCACCCTGGACCCACCCTTAGCCACACCCGAATCCAGCCCTACGCCTGTTTCAAGTCCTAGGTCTAAACGAAGCCCTCTCGTGACAACTACCCCTAGCCATCGGCCAACCCCTACCACTACCACTAATCCTAGGCCTAACATGAGCCCTAACACTAACACTGCCCGTGGGCCTCTGCCAACCAATAGCCCTTCACCTAATTTTACCCCGAGCATTACCCCTCGCCCTAGGCCTACGCCGAGCACTACCTCTAGTCCTACCCCTACCCCTGGCCCTACAGCTACCCCTAACCATAGGCCCACCCCCATCACTACCCCTAGCCACAGCTCCAACTCCTGGCCCTAGGCCTACTCCTAGATTTACCCCGACACCCACCTCTTGCCCTATGCCTACTTCAGCGCTACACCTACCACTCTCAGTAGCCCTAGCTCGGGCCCTAGACCAACACCCAGTGCTCACTCTAGTCCGAGGCCTAGCACTTGCCCGTTGCTGACCAGTACACCTTGCCCTACCGTTAGCCAGAGCACTAACCCGTGTCCTACGGAATCACCCTGGACCCACACTTAGCCACACCCGAATCCAGCCCTACACCTGTTCCGAGTCCTAAGACTAAACGTAGCCCTCCCGTGACACCTACCCCTAGTTCTCGGCCAACCCCTACCACTACCACTAATCTTAGGCCTAACATGAGACCTAACACTAACAATGCCCATGGGCCTCTGCCAACCACTAGCACTTCACCTAACCCTACCCCGAGCACTCACCCTCGCCTAGGCTTACGCCTAGCACTACCTCTAGTCCTACCCCTACCCCTGGCCCTACAGCTACCCCTAACCATAGGCCCCCCCAATTCCCTACCCCTAGCCACAGCTCAAATCCTGGCCCTAGGCCTACTCCTAGGTTTACCCCGACACCCACTTCTTGCCCTATGCGTACCCCAGCGCTACGCCTACCGCTCCCAGTAGCCCTAGCTCGGGCCCTATACAAACGCCCGGTGCTCACTCTAGTCCGAGGCCTAGCACTTGCCCGTGAACGACCAGTACACCTTGCCTTACCGTTAGCCAGAACACTAACCTGTGTCCCACGAAATCACCCTGTACCCACCCTTCGCCACACCCGAAAGCAGCCCTACACCTGTTCCGAGTCCTAGGACTAACCGGAGTTTTCCCGTGACACCTACCCCTAACTCTCGGCCAACCCCTACCACTACCACTAATCCTAGGCCTAACATGAGCCCTAACACTAACACTGCCCGTGGGCCTCTGCCAACCACTAGCCCTTCACCTAATCCTACCCCGAGCACTACCCCTCGCCCTAGGCATACGCCTAGCACTACCTCTAGTCCTACACCTACCCCTGGCCCTACAGCTACCCCTAACCATAGGCCCACCCCCATCACTACCCCTAGCCACAGCTCCAACTCCTGGACCTAGTCCTACTCCTAGGTTTACCCCGACACCCACTTCTTGCCTTATGCCTACCCCAGCGCTACACCTACCACACTCAGTAGGCCTAGTTCGGGCCCTAGACCAATGCCCAGTGCTCACTCTAGTCCGAGGCCTAGCACTTGCCCGTCGCCGACCAGTACACCTTGCCCTACCGTTAGCCAGAGCACTAACCCGTGTCCTATGGAATCACCCTGGACCCACTCTTAGCCACACCTGAATCCAGCCCTACACCTGTTCCGAGTCCTAAGACTATACGTAGCCCTTCCTTGACACCTACCCCTAGCCCTCGGCCAACCCCTACCACTGCCACTAATCCTAGGCCTAACATGAGCCCTAACACTAACAATGCCCCTGGGCCTCTGCCAACCACTAGCACTTCACCTAACCCTACCCCGAGCACTCACCCTCGCCCTAGGCCTACGCCTAGCACTACCTCTAGTCCTACCCCTACCCCTGGCCCTACAGCTACCCCTACTCATAAGACCACCCCCATCCCTAACCCTAGCCACAGCTCCAACTCCTGGCCCTAGGCCTACTCCTAGGTTTACACCGACACCCACCTCTTGCCCTATGCCTACCCCAGTGCTACGCCTACCGGTCCCACTAGCCCTAGCTCGGGCCCTAGACCAACGCCCAGTGCTCACTCTAGTCTGAAACCTAGCATTTTTCCTTCCCCGACCAGTACACCTTGCCCTACCGGTAGCCAGAGCACTAACACGTGTTCTGTGGAATCACCCTGGCGCCACCATTAGCCACAGCCGAATCCAGCCCTACACCTGTTCTGAGTCCTAGGACTAAACGGAGCCCTCCCGTGACACCTACACCTAGCCCTCGCCCAACCCCTACCACTACCAATAATCCTAGGCCTAACATGAGCCCTAACACTAACACTGCCCGTGAGCTTCTGCCAACCACTAGCCCTTCCCCTAATCCTACCCCGAGCACTACCCCTCGCCCTTGGCCTACGCCTAGCACTACCTCTAGTCCTACCCCTACTCCTGGCCCTACAGCTACCCCTACCCATAGGCCCACCCCCATCGCTACCCCTAGCCACAGCTCCAACTCCTGGCCCTAGGCCTACTCCTAGGTTTACCCCGACACCCACCTCTTGCCCTATGCCTACCCCAGCGCTACGCCTACCGCTCCCACTAGTCCTAGCTCGGGCCCTAGACCAACGCCCAGTGCTCATTCTAGTCCGAGGCCTAGCACTTGCCCGTCGCCGACCAGTACACCTTGCCCTACCGTTACCAGAACACTAATCTGTGTCCCACGAATTCACCCTGGACCCACCCTTAGCCACACCCGAATCCAGCCCTACACCTGTTCCGAGTCCTAGGACTAACCGGAGTTTTCCTGTGACACCTACCTTTAGCCCTCGGCAAACCCCTACCACTACTACTAATCCTAGGCCTAACATGAGCCCTAACACTAACACTGCCCGTTGGCCTCTGCCAACCACTAGCACTTCACCTAACCCTACCCCGAGCACTCACCCTGGCCCCAGGCCTACGCCTAGCACTACCTCTAGTCCTACCCCTACCCCTCCCCTACAGCTACCCTTACCCATAGGCCCACCCCCATCCCTACCCCTAGCCACAACTCCAACTCCTGGCCCTATGCCTACTCCTATGTTTACCCTGACACCTACCTCTTGCCCTATGCCTACCCCAGCGCTACGCCTACCGCTACCACTAGCCCTAGCTCGGGACCTAGACCAACGCCCAGTGCTCACTCTAGTACAAGGCCTAGCACTTGCCCGTCGCCGACCATTACACCTTGCCCTACCGTTAGCCAGAGCACTAACCCGTGTCCTACGAAATCACCCTAGACCAACCCTTAGCCACACCCGAATCCAGCCCTAGCACTGTTCCGAATCCTAGGACTAAACGGAGCCCTCCCTTGACACCTACACCTAGCCCTCGGCCAACCCCTACCACTACCATTAATCCTAGGCCTAACATGAGCCCTAACACTAACACTGCCCGTGGGCCTCTGCCAACCACTAGCCCTTCACCTAACCCTACCCCGAGCACTCCCCTTCGCCTAGGCCTACGCCTAGCACTACCTCTAGTCCTACCCCTACCCCTGGCCCTACAGCTACACCTAACCATAGGCCCACCCCCATCCCTACCCCTAGCCACAGCTCCAACTCCTGGCCCTAGGCCTACTCCTAGGTTTACCCCGACACCCACCTCTTGCCCTATGCCTACCACAGCGCTACGCGTACCGCTCCCACTAGCCCTAACTCGGGCCCTAGACCAACGCCCAGTGCTCACTCTAGTTCGAGGCCTAGCACTTGCCCGTCGCCGACCAGTACACTTTGCCTTACCGTTAGCCAGAGAACTAACCCGTGTCCTACGGAATCATCCTGGACCCACCCTTAGCCACACCCGAATCCAGCCCTACACCTGTTCCTAGTCCTAGGACTAAACAGAGCCATCCCGTGAAACCTACCCCTAGCCCTCGGCCAACCCCTACCACTACCACTAATCCTAGGCCTAACATGAGCCCTAACACTAACACTGCCCGTGGGCCTCTGCCAACCACTAGCACTTCACCTAACCCTACCCCGAGCACTCCCCTTGCCCTAGGCCTACGCCTAGCACTACCTCTATTCCTACCCCTACCCCTGGCTCTACAGCTACCCCTAACCATAGGCCCACCCCCATACGACCCCTAGCCACAGCTCCAACTCCTGGCCCTAGGCCTACTCCTAGGTTTACCCCGACACCCACCTCTTGCCCTATGCCTACCCCAGCGCTACGCCTACCGCTCCCAGTAGCCCTAGCTCGGGCCCTAGACCAACGCCAAATGCTCACTCTAGTCCGAGGCCTAGCACTTGCCCGTCAACGACCAGTACACCTTGCCCTACCGTTAGCCAGAGGACTAACCCGTGTCCTACGGAATCACCCTGGACCCACCCTTAGCCACACCCGAATCCAGCCCTACACCTGTTTCAAGTCGTAGGACTAAACGGAGGCCTCCCGTGATACCTAACCATAGCCCTCGTCAAACCCATACCACTACCACTAATTTTAGGCCTAACATGAGCCCTAACACTAACACTGCCCGTAGGCCTCTGCCAACCACTAGCCCTTCACCTAACCCTTCCCCGAGCACTCCCCCTCGCCCTATGTCTACGCCTAGCACTACCTCTAGTCCTACAACTTCCCCTGGCCCTAGGGCTACTTCTACCCATAGGCACAACCCCATTCCTACTCCTAGCCACAGCTCCAACTCCTGGCCCTACGCCTGCTCCTATGTTTACCCCGACACCCACCTCTTGCCCTATGCCTACCACAGCGCTACACCTACCGCTCCCACTAGCCCTAGATCGGGCCCTAGACCAACGCCCAGTACTCCCTCTAGTTCGAGGCCTAGCACTTGCCCGTCGCCGACCAGTACACCTTGCCCTTCCGTTAGCCAGAACACTAACTTGTGTCCCACGAAATCACTCTGTACCCACCCTTAGCCACACCCGAAACCAGCCCTACACATGTTTTGAGTCCTAGGACTAACCGGAGTTTTCCCGTGACACCTACCCCTAATCCTCGGCCAACCCCTACCACTACCACTAATCCTAGGCCTAACATGAGCCCTAACACTAACACTGCCTGTGGGCCTCTGCCAACCACTAGCCCGTCACCTAACCCTACACCGAGCACGACCCCTCGCCTTAGGCCTACACCTAGCACTACCTCTGGTCCTACCACTACCCCTGGCCCTACAGCTCCCCCTACCCACAGGCCGACCCCCATCCCTACCCCAAGCCACAGCTCCCATTCCTGGCCCTAGGCCTACGCCGAAGTTTACCTCGACATTCACCCCTTGCCCTATGCCTACCCCAGCGCTACGCCTACCGCTCCCACTAGCCCTAGCTCTTGCCCTACACCAACGCCCATGGCTCCCTCTAGTCCGAGGCCTAGAACTTGCCCGTCGCTGACAGTACACCTTGCCCTTGTTAGGGTTAGGGTTAGGGTTAGGGTTAGGGTTAGGGTTAAGGTTAGGATTAGGGTTAGGGTTGGTGTTAGGTTTAGGGTTAGGGTTAGGGTTAGGGTTAAGTTTAGGTTTAGGTTACCCCGAGCACTAACCCCTCGCCCTAGGCCTACGCCTAGCACTACCTCTGGTCCTACCCCTACCCATGGCCCTACAGCTCCCCCTACCCATAGGCCCACCCCCATCCCTACCCCTAGCCACAACTCCAACTCCTTGCCCAAAGCCTACACCTAGGTTTACCCCGACACCCACCCCTTGCCCTATGCCTACCCCAGTGCCACGCCTACCGCTCCCACTAGCCCTAGCTTGGGCCCTAGACCAACACCCAGTGCTCCCTCTAGTCCGAGGCCTACCACTTGCCCGACGCCGACCAGTACACCTTGCCCTACTGTTAGGCAGAGCACTAACCCGTGTCCTACGAAATCACCATGGACCCACCCTTAGCCACACCCTAATCCAGCCCTACACCCGTTGCGAGTCCTAGGACTACCCGGAGCCCTCCCGTGACACCTACCCCTATCCTTCGGCCAACCCCTACCACTACCGCTAGTCCTAGGCCTAACATGAGCCCTAACCCTAACACTGCCCGTGGGCTTCTCCAACCACTAGCCCTTCACCTAACCCTACCCCGAGCACTACCCCTCGCCCTAGGCTTTCGCCTAGCACTACCTCTTGTCCTACCCCGACCCCTGGCCCTACAGCTCCCCCTACCCATAGGCCCACCCCCATTCCTACCCCTAGCCACAACTCCAACTCCTGGCCCAAAGCCTACTCCGAGGTTTACCCCGACACCCACCCCTTGCCCTATGCCTACGCCAGTGCTACGCCTACCGCTCCCACTATCCCTAGCTCTTGCCCTACACCAACGCCCATGGCTCCCTCTAGTTCGAGGCCTAGAACTTGCCCGTCGCTGACCAGTACACCTTGCCCTTTTTAGGGTTAGGGTTAGGGTTATGGTTAGGGTTAGGGTTTAGGGTTAGGGTTAGGGTTAGGATTAGGGTTGGTGTTAGGTTTAGGGTTAGGGTTAGGGTTAGGGTTAGGGGTTAGGGTTAGGGTTGGTGTTAGGGTTAGGGTTAGGTTTAGGGTTAGGGTTAGGGTTAGGTTTAGGTTACCCCGAGCACTACCCCTCGCCCTAGGCCTACGCCTAACACTACCTCTGGTCATACCCCTACCCCTGGCCCTACAGCTCCCCTTACCCATAGGCCCACCCCCATCCCTAACCCTAGCCACAGCTCCCAATTTTGGTCCTAGGCCTACTCCGAGGTTTACCCCGACACCCACCCCTTGCCCTTTGCCTACCCCAGCGCTACTCCTAATGCTCCTACTAGCCCTACCTCGGGCCCTAGACCAACGCCCAGTGCTCACTCTAGTCCGAAGCCTAGCACTTGACCGTCGCCGACCAGTACACCTTGCCCTACCGTTAGCCAGAGCACTAACCCGTGTCCTACGAAATCGCCCTGCCCCCACCCTTAGCCACACTTTAATCCAGCCCTACATCCGTTCCGAGTCCTAGGACTAGCCGGAGCCCTCCTGTGACACCTACCCCTAGCCCTCGGCCATCCCCTACCACTACCACTAGTCCTAGGCCTAACATCAGCCCTAACCCTAACACTGCCCGTGGGCCTCTGCCAACCACTAGCCCTTCACCTAACCCTACCCCGAGCACTACCCATCGCCCTAGGCTTACGCCTAGCACTACCTCTGGTCCTACCACTACCCCTGGCCCTACACCTCCCCCTACCCATAGGCCCACCCCCATCCCTACCCCAAGCCACAGCTCCCACTCCTGGCCCTAGGCCGACGCCGAGGTTTACCTCGACACCCACTCCTTGCCCTATGCCTAACCCAGCGCTACGCCTACCGCTCCAACTATCCCTAGCTCTTGCCCTACACCAACGCCCATGGCTCCCTCTAGTTCGAGGCCTAGAACTTGCCCGTCGCTGACCAGTACACCTTGCCCTTGTTAGGGTTAGGGTTAGGGTTAGGGTTAGGGTTAGGGTTAGGGTTTAGGGTTAGGGTTAGGGTTAGTGTTGGTGTTAGGTTTAGGGTTAGGGTTAGGGTTAGGATTAGGGGTTAGGGTTAGGGTTCGTGTTAGAATTAGGGTTAGTTTTAGGGTTAGGGTTAGGGTTAGGGTTAGGGTTAGGGTTAGGGTTAGTGTTAGGGTTAGGGTTAGGGTTAGGGTTAGGGTTAGGGTTAGGTTACCCCGAGCACTACCCCTCGCCCTAGGCCTACGCCTAGCACTACCTCTGGTCCTACCCCTACCCCTGGCCCTACAGCTCCCCCTACCCATAGGCCCACCCCGATCCCTACCCCTAGCCACAACTTCAACTCCTGGCCCAAAGCCTACTCCGAGGTTTACCCCGACACCCACCCCTAGCACTATGCCTACCCCAGTGCTACACCTACCTCTCCCACTAGCCCTAGCTCATGCCCTAGACCAACGCCCAGTGCTCCCTGTAGTCCGAGGCCTACCACTTGCCCGACGCCGACCAGTACACTTTGCCCTTGTTAGGGTTAGGGTTAGGGTTAGAATTAAAGTTAGGGTTAGGGTTTAGGGTTACGGTTAGGGTTAGGGTTGGTGTTAGGGTTAGGGTTAGGGTTAGGGTTAAAGTTTAGGTTTAGGGATGGTGTTAGGGTTAGGGTTAGGGTTAGGGTTAGGGTTAGGTATAGGTTACCCCGAGCACTACCCCTCGCCCTAGGCCTACTCCTAGCGCTACCTCTGGTCCTACCACTACCCATGGCACTACAGCTCCCCCTACCCATAGGCCCAGCCCCATCCCTACCCCTAGCCACAGCTCCCACTCCAGGCCCTAGGCCTACTCCGAGGTTTACCTCGACACCCACCCCTTGCCTTATGCCTACCCCAACGCTACGCCTACCGCTCCAACTAGCCCTAGCCCGGGCCCTACACCAACGCCCATGGCTCCCTCTAGTCCGAGGCCTAGAACTTGCCCGTCGCTGACCAGTAAACCTTGCCCTTATTAGGGTTAGGGTTAGGGTTACGGTTAGTGTTAGGGTTTAGGGTAAGGGTTAGGGTTAGGGGTTGTGTTAGGGTTAGGTTTAGGCTTAGGGTTGGTGTTAGGCTTAGGGTTAGGGTTAGGGTTATGGTTAGGGGTTAGTGTTAGGGTTGGTGTTAGGGTTAGGGTTAGGGTTAGGGTTAGGTTACCCCGAGCACTACCCCTCGCCCTAGGCCGACGCCTAGCACTACCTCTGGTCATATCCCTACCCCTGGCCCTACGGCTCCCTCTACCCATAGGCCCACCCCCATCCTTACCCCTAGCCACAATTCCAACTCCTGGCCCAAAGCCTACTCCGAGGTTTACCCCGATCCCACCCCTTGCCCTATGCCTACCCCAGTCCTACGCCTACCGCTCCCACTAGCCCTAGCTCGGGCCCTAGACCAACGCCCAATGCTCCCTCTAGTCCGAGGCCTACCACTTGCCCGACGCCGACCAGTACACCTTGCCCTACCGTTTGCCAGATAACTAACCCGTGTCCTAAGAAATCACCCTGGACCCACCCTTACCACACCCTAATACAGCCCTACACCCGTTCCGAGTCCGAGGACTACCTGGAGCCCTCCCGTGACACCTACCCATATCCCTCAGCCAACCCCTACCACTACCACTAGTCCTAGGCCTAACATGAGCCCTAACCGTAACACTGTCCGTGGGCCTCTGCCAACCACTAGCCCTTCACCTAACCCTATCCCGAGCACTACCCCTCTCCCTAGGCCTACTCCTAGCGCTACCTCTGGTCCTACCACTACCCATGGCACTACAGCTCCTTCTACCCATAGGCCCAGCCCCATCCCTACCCCTAGCCACAGCTCCCACTCCAGGCCCTAGGCCTACTCCGAGGTTTACCTCGACACCCACCCCTTGCCTTATGCCTACCCCAGCGCTACGCCTACCGCTCCCACTAGCCCTAGCTCGGGCCCTACATTAACGCCCATGGCTCCCTCTAGTCCGACGCCTAGAACTTGCCCGTCGCTGACCAGTAAACCTTGCCCTTATTAGGGTTAGGGTTAGGGTTAGGGTTAGGGTTACCTTTAGTGTTAGGGTTTAGGGTAAGGGTTAGGGTTAGGGGTTGTGTTAGGGTTAGGTTTAGGCTTAGGGTTGGTGTTAGGTTTAGGGTTAGGGTTAGGGTTAAGGTTAGGGGTTAGGGTTAGGGTTGGTGTTAGGGTTAGGGTTAGGGTTAGGGTTAGGTTACCCCGAGCACTACCCCTCGCCCTAGGCCTACGCCTAGCACTACCTCTGGTCCTACCTCTACCCCTGGCCCTGCGGCTCCCTCTACCCATAGGCCCACTTCCATTCCTACCCCTAGCCACAGCTCCCACTCCTGGTACTAGGCCTACTCCGAGGTTTACCGCGACACCCACCCCTTGCCCTTTGCCTACCCCAGCGCTACGCCTAACGTTCCCACTAGCCCTACCTCGGGCCCTAGACCAACGCCCAGTGCTCACTCTAGTCCGAGGCCGAGCACTTGCCCGTCGCCGACCAGTACACATTGCCCTACCGTTAGCCAGAGCACTAACCCGTGTCTTACGAAATCACCCTGGACCCACACTTAGCCACACCCTAATCCAGCCCTACACCCGTTCCGAGTCCTAGGACTACCCGTAGTTCTCCCTTGACACCTACCCTTATCCCTCGGCCAACCGCTACCACTACCACTAGTCCTAGGCCTAACATGAGCCCTAACCCTAACACTGTCCGTGGCCTCTGCCAACCAGTAGCCCTTCACCTAACCCTACCCCGAGCACGACCCCTCGCCCTAGGCCTACGCCTAGCACTACCTCTGGTCCTACCACTTCCCCTGGCCCAACAGCTCCCCCTACCCATAGGTCCACACCCATCCCTACGACTAACCACAACTCCCACTCCTGACCCTAGGCCTACTACGAGGTTTACCTCGACACCCACCCCTTGCCCTATGCCTACCCCAGCGCTACGCCTACCGCTCCCACTAGCCCTAGCTGGGGCCCTACACCAACGCCCATGGCTCCCAGTAGTCGAGGCCTAGAACTTGCCCGTCGCTGACCAGTACACCTAGCCCTTGTTAGGGTTAGGGTTAGGGTTAGGGTTAGGGTTAGGGTTTAGGGTTAGGGTTACGGTTAGGGTGGTGTTAGGGTTAGGGTTAGGGTTAGGGTTAGGGTTGGTGTTAGGTTTAGGGTTAGGGTTAACTTTAGGGTTAGGGGTTAGTGTTAGGGTAAGTGTTAGGGTTAGGGTTAGGGTTGGTGTTAGGTTTAGTGTTAGGGTTAGGGTTAGGGTTAGGGTTAGGGTTAGGGTTACGGTTAGGTTACCCCGAGCACTACCCCTCGCCCTAGGCATACGCCTAGCACTACCTCTGTTCCTACCCCTACCCCTGGCCCTACAGCTCCCCCTACTTATAGGCCCACCCCCAATCCCTACCCCTAGCCACAGCTCCCACTCCTGGCCCTAGGCCTACTCCAAGGTTTACCTCGACACCCACCCCTTCCCCTATGCCTACCCCAGCGCTACGCCTACCGCTCCCACTAGCCCTAGCTCGGGCCCTAGACCAACGCCCATGGGTCCCTCTAGTCCGAGGCCTAGAACTTGCCCGTCGCTGACCAGTACACCTTGCCCTTGTTAGGGTTAGGGTTAGGGTTAGGGTTAGGTTTAGGGTTAGGGTTAGGGTTAGGGTTTAGGGTTAGGGTTAGGGTTAGGGTTGGTGTTAGGGTTAGGGTTAGGGTTAGGGTTAGGGTTAGGGTTAGGGTTAGTGTTAGGGTTAGTGTTAGGGTTAGGGTTGGTGTTAGGGTTAGGGTTAGGGTTAGGGTTAGGGTTAGGTTACCCCGAGCACTACCCCTCGCCCTAGGCCTACACTTGGCAGTACCTCTGGTCCTACCCCTACCCCTGGCCCTACAGCTCCCCCTAACCATAGGCCCACCCCCATCCCTACCCCTAGCCACAGCTCCCACTCCTGGTTTTAGGCCTACTCCGAGGTTTACCCCGACACCCACCCCTTGCCCTTTGCCTACCACAGCGCTACGCCTACCGCTCCCACTAGCCCTACCTCGGGCCCTAGACCAACGCCCAGTGCTCACTCTAGTCCGAAGCCTAGCACTTGCTCGTCACCGACCAGTACACCTTGCCCTACCGATAGCCAGATCACTAACCCTTGTCCTACGAAATCACCCTGGACCCACCATTAGCCACACCGTAATCCAGCCCTACACCTGTTTTGAGTCTTAGGACTACCCGGAGCCCTCCCGTGACACCTACCCCTAGCCCTCGGCCAACCCCTACCACTACCACTAGTCCTAGACTTAACATGAGCCCTAACCCTAACATTGCCCGTGGGCCTCTGCCAACCACTAGCCCTTCAACTAACCCTACCACGAGCACTACCCCTCGCCCTAGGCCTACGCCTAGCACTACCTCTGGTCCTACCCCTACCCCTGTCCCTACAGCTCCCCCTATCCATAGGCACACCCCCATCCCTACCCGTAGCCACAGCTCCCACTCCTGGTCCTAGGCCTACTCCGAGGTTTACCCCGACACACACCCCTTGCCCTTTGCCTACCCCAGCGCTACGCCTACCGCTCCCACTAGCCCTACCTCGGGCCCTAGACCAACGCCCAGTGCTCACTCTAGTCCGAAGCCTAGCACTTGCCCGTCGCCAACCGGTACACCTTGCCCTACCGATAGCCACAGCACTAACCCGTGTGCTACGAAATCACCCTGGACCCACTATTAGCCACACCCTAATCCAGCCCTACATCCGTCCGGAGTCCTAGGACTACCCGGAGCCCTCCCGTGACAGTTACCCCTAGCCCTCGCCCATCCCCTACCACTACCACTAGTCCTAGGCCTAACATGAGCCCTAAACCTAACACTGCCCGTGGGCTCTGCCAACCACTAGCCCTTCACCTAACCCTACCCCGAGCACTACCCCTCGCCCTAGGCTTACGCCTAGCACTACCTCTGGTCCTACCCCTACCCCTGGCCCTACAGCTCCCCCTAATTATTGGCCCACCCCCATCCCTACCCCTAGCCACAACTCCAACCTCTGGCCCAAAGCCTACTCCGTGGTTTACCCCGACACCCACCCTTTGCCCTATGCCTACCCCAGTGATACGCCTAACGCTCCCACTAGCCCTAGCTCGGGCCCTAGACCAACGCTTAGTGCTCCCTCTAGTCCGAGGCCTACCACTTTCCCGACGACCACCTGTACACCTTACCCTACCTTTAGCCATAGCACTAACCCGTGTCCTACGAAATCACCCTGGACCCACCCTTACCACACCCTAATACAGCCCTACACCTGTTCCGAGTCCTAGGACTACCCGGAGCCATTTCATGACACCTACCCCTAGTCCTCGGCCAACCCCTACCACTACCACTAGTCCTAGGCTTAACATGAGCCCTAACCCTAACACTGCCCGTGGGTCTCTGCCAAACACTAGCCCTTCAACTAACCCTACCCCGAGCACTACCCCTCGCCCTAGGCCTACGCCTAGCACTACGTCTGGTCCTACAACTACCCCTGGCCATACAGCTCGCCCTACCCATAGGCCCACCCCCAAACCTACCACTAGCCACAGCTCCCACTCCTGGCCCTAGGCCTACTCCGAGGTTTACCTCGACACCCACCCCTTGCGCTATGCCTACCCCAGAGCTACGCCTACCGCTCTCACTAGCCCTAGCTCCGGCCCTAGACCAACGCCCATGGCTCCCTCTAGTCCGAAGCCTAGAACTTGCCCGTCGCTGACCAGTACACCTTGCCCTTGTTAGGGTTAGGGTTAGGGTTAGGGTTAGGGTTAGGGTTAGGATTAGGGTTTAGGGTTAGGGTTAGGGTTAGGGTTGGTGTTAGGGTTAGGGTTAGGGTTAGGGTTAGGGTTGGTGTTAGGTTTAGGGTTAGGGTAAGGGTTAGGGTTAGGGTTAGGTTTGGTGTTAGGGTTAGGGTTAGGGTTAGGGTTAGGGTTAGGATTAGGGTTAGGGTTGGTGTTAGGTTTAGGGTTAGGGTTAGGGGTAGGGTTAGGGTTGGTGTTAGGGTTAGGGTTAGGGTTAGGGTTAGGGTTGGTGTTAGGTATAGGGTTAGGGTTAGGGTTAGGGTTAGGTTTGGTGTTAGGGTTAGGGTTAGGGTTAGGGTTAGTGTTAGGGTTAGGGTTAGGGTTAGGGTTAGGGTTAGGATTAGGGTTAGGATTAGGGTTAGGGTTGGTGTTAGGGTTAGGGTTAGGGTTAGGGTTAGGGTTGGTGTTAGGCATAGGGTTAGGGTAAGTGTTAGGGTTAGGGTTGGTGTTAGGGTTAGGGTTAGGGTTAGTGTTAGGGTTGGTGTTAGGGTTAGGGTTAGGGTTAGGATTAGGGTTAGGGTTGGTGTTAGGGTTAGGGTTAGGGTTAGGGTTGGTGTTAGGGTTAGGGTTAGGGTTAGGGTTCGTGTTAGGCATAGGGTTAGGGTTAGGGTTAGGGTTAGGGTTAGGGTTGGTGTTAGGGTTAGGGTGAGGGTTAGGGTTAGGGTTGGTGTTTGGGTTAGGGTTAGGGTTAGGTTTAGGGTTGGTGTTAGGGTTAGGGTTAGGTTTAGGGTTAGGGTTGGTGTTAGGTATAGGGTTAGGGTTAGGGTTAGGGTTGGTGTTAGGGTTAGGGTTAGGGTTAGTGTTAGGGTTAGTTTAGGGTTAGGGTTAGGATTAGGGTTAGGGTTGGTGTTAGGGTTAGGGTTAGGGTTGGTGTTAGGCATAGGGTTAGGGTTAGGGTTAGGGTTAGGGTTAGGGTTGGTGTTAGCGTTAGTGTTAGGGTTAGGGTTGGTGTTAGGGTTAGGGTTAGGGTTAGGGTTAGGGTTAGGGTTAGGGTTGGTGTTAGGGTTAGGGTTAGGGTTAGGGTTAGAGTTGGTGTTAGGTATAGGGTTAGGGTTAGGGTTAGGGTTAGGGTTAGGGTTGGTGTTAGGGTTAGGGTTAGGGTTAGGGTTAGTGTTAGTGTTAGGGTTAGGGTTAGGGTTAGGTTACCCCGAGCACTACCCCTCGCACTAGGCCTACGCCTAGAACTACCTCTGGTCCTACCCCTACCCCTGTCCCTACAGCTCCCCCTACTCATAGGCCCACCCCCATCCCTACCCCTAGCCACAGCTCCC
This sequence comes from Rhinolophus hipposideros, assembly GCF_964194185.1. Classification (NCBI taxonomy): domain Eukaryota; kingdom Metazoa; phylum Chordata; class Mammalia; order Chiroptera; family Rhinolophidae; genus Rhinolophus; species Rhinolophus hipposideros. Next base: position 1,270,698 of record NW_027669272.1, read on the forward strand.
ACTCGTGGTCCTGGGCCTACTCCGAGGTTTACCCCGACACACACCCCTTGCACTTTGCCTACCCCAGCGCTACGCCTACCGCTCCCACTAGCCCTACCTTGGGCCCTAGACCAACGCCCAGTGCTCACTCTAGTCCGAAGCCTAGCACTTGCCCGTCGCCAACCAGTACACCTTGCCCTACCGATAGCCACAGCACTAACCCGTGTCCTACGAAATCACCCTGGACCCACTATTAGCCACACCCTAATGCAGCCCTACATCCGTCCGGAGTCCTAGGACTACCCGGAGCCCTCCCGTGACAGTTACCCCTAGCCCTCGCCCATCCCCTACCACTACCACTAGTCCTAGGCCTAACATGAGCCCTAAACCTAACACTGCCCGTGGGCTCTGCCAACCACTAGCCCTTCACCTAACCCTACCCCGAGCACTACCCCTCGCCCTAGGCTTACGCCTAGCACTACCTCTGGTCCTACCCCTACCTGTGGCCCTACAGCTCCCCCTACTTATTGGCCCACCCACATCCCTACCCCTAGCCACAACTCCAAACTCTGGCCCAAATCCTACTCCGAGGTTTACCCCGACACCCACCCTTTGCCCTGTCCCTACCCCAGTGATACGCCTAACGCTCCCACTAGCCCTAGCTCGGGCCCTAGACCAACGCCCAGTGCTCCCTCTATTCCGAGGCCTACCACTTTCCCGACGCCGACCAGTACACCTTGCCCTACCTTTAGCCATAGCACTAACCCGAGTCCTACGAAATCACCCTGGACCCACCCTTACCACACCCTAATACAGCCCTACACCTGTTCCGAGTCCTAGGACTACCCGGAGCCATTTCGTGACACCTACCCCTAGTCCTTGGCCAACACCTACCACTACCACTAGTCCTAGGCTTAACATGAGCCCTAACCCTAACACTGCCCGTGGGCCTCTGCCAACCACTAGCCCTTCACCTAACCCTACCCCGAGCACTAACTCTCGCCCTAGGCTTACGCGTAGCACTACCTCTGGTCCTACCCCTACCCGTGGCCCTACAGCTCCCCCTACTTATAGGCCCACCCCCATCCCTACCCCAAGCCACAGCTCCCACTCCTGGCCCTAGGCCTACTTCGAGGTTTACCTCGACACCCACCCCTTGCCCTATGACTACCCCAGCGCTACGCCTACCGCTCCCACTAGCCCTAGCTCGGGCACTAGACCAACGCCCATGGCTCCCTCTAGTCCGAGGCCTAGAACTTGCCCGTCGCTGACCAGTACACTTTGACCTTGTTAGGGTTAGAATTAGGGTTAGGGTTAGGGTTAGGGTTAGATTTAGGGTTTAGGGTTAGGGTTAGGGTTTAGGGTTGGTGATAGGGTTAGTGTTAGGGTTAGGGTTAGGGTTAGGGTTAGGGTTAGGGTTGGTGTTAGGGTTAGGGTTAGGGTTAAGGTTAGAATTAGGATTAGGGTTAGGGTTGGTGTTAGGTTTAGGGTTAGGGTTAGGGTTAGTGTTAAGGTTCGGGTTGATGTTAGGGTTAGGGTTAGGGTTAGGGTTAGGGTTAGGGTTAGGTTACCCCGAGCATTACCCCTCGCCCTAGGCCTACGCCTAGCACTACCTCTGGTCCTACCACTACCCCTGGCCCTACAGCTCCCCCTACCCATAGGCCCACCCCCACCCCTACCCCTAGCCACAGCTCCCACTCCTGGCCCTAGGCCTACTCCGAAGTTTACCTCGACACCCACCCCTTGCCCTATGCCTACCCCAGCGCTACGCCTAACGCTCCCACTAGCCCTAGCTCGGGCCCTAGACCAACGCCCATGGCTCCCTCTAGTCCGAGGCCTAGAACTTGCCCGTCGCTGACTATTACACATTGCCCTTGATAGGGTTAGGGTAAGGGTTAGGGTTAGGGTTAGGGTTAGGGTTAGGGTTAGGGTTGGTGTTAGGGTTAGGGTTAGGGTTAGGGTTAGTGTTAGGGTTAGGGTTAGAATTAGGGTTAGGATTAGGGTTAGGGTTGGTGTTAGGGTTAGGGTTAGGGTTAGGGTTAGGATTAGGGTTGGTGTTAGGGTTAGGTTTAGGGTTAGGGTTAGTGTTAGGGTTAGGGTTAGGGTTAGGGTTAGGTTACCCCGAGCACTACCCCTCGCCCTAGGCCTACGCCTAGCACTACCTCTGGTCCTACCCCTGCCCCTGTCCCTACAGCTCCCCCTACCCATAAGCCCACCCCCATCCCTACCCCTAGCCACAGCTCCCACTCGTGGTCCTCGGCCTACTCCGAGGTTTACCCCGACACCCACCCCTTGCTTTTTGCCTACCCAAGCGCTACGCCTACCGCTCCCACTAGCCCTACCTCAGGCCCTAGACCAACGCCCAGTGCTCACTCCAGTCCGAAGCCTAGCACTTGCCCGTCGCCAACCAGTACACCTTGCCCTACCGATAGCCAGAGCACTAACCCGTGTCCTACGAAATCACCCTGGACCCACCATTAGCCACACCCTAATCCAGCCCTACATCCGTTCGGAGTCCTAGGACTACCCGGAGCCCTCCCGTGACAGTTACCCCTAGCCCTCACTCATCCCCTACCACTACCACTAGTCCTAGGCCTAACATGAGCCCTAACCCTAACACTGCCCGTGGGCCTCTGCCAACCACTAGCCCTTCATCTAACCCTACCTCGAGCACTACCGCTCGCCCTAGGCTTATGCGTAGCACTACCTCTGGTCCTACCCCTACCCGTGGCCCTACAGCTCCCCCAACTTATAGGCCCACCCCCATCCCTACCCCTAGCCACAGCTCCCACTCCTGGCCCTAGGCCTACTCCGAGGTTTACCTCGACACCCACCCCTTGCCCTTTGCCTACCCCAGCGCTACGCCTACCGCACCCACTAGCCCTAGCTCGGGCACTAGACCAACGCCCACGGCTCCCTCTAGTCCGAGGCCTACAACTTGCCCGTCGCTCACCAGTACACTTTGCCCTTGTTAGGGTTAGAATTAGGGTTAGGGTTAGGGTTAGGGTTAGATTTAGGATTTAGTGTTAGGGTTAGGGTTTAGGGTTGGTGTTAGGGTTAGGGTTAGGGTTAGGGTTAGGGTTGGTGTTAGGTTTAGGGTTAGGGTTAGGGTTAGGGTTAGGGTTGGTGTTAGGGTTAGAGTTAGGGTTAAGGTTAGGGTTAGGATTAGGGTTAGGGTTGGTGTTAGGTTTAGGGTTAGGGTTAGGGTTAGTGTTAGGGTTAGGGTTGATGTTAGGGTTAGGGTTAGGGTTAGGGTTAGGGTTAGGGTTAGGTTACCCCGAGCACTACCCCTCGCCCTAGGCCTACGCCTGGCACAACCTCTGGTCCTACCCCTTCCACTGGCCCTAGAGCTCTCCCTACCCATAGGCCCACCCCCATCCCTACCCCTAGCCACAGCTCCCACTCCTGGTCCTAGGCCTACTCCAAGGTTTACCCCGACACACACCCCTTGCCCTTTGCCTACCACAGCGCTACGCCTACCGCTCCCACTAGCCCTACCTCGGGCCCTAGACCAACGCCCAGTGCTCACTCTAGTCCGAAGCCTAGCAATTGCCCGTCACCGACCAGTACACCTTGCCCTACCGATAGCCAGATCACTAACCCTTGTCCTACGAAATCACCCTGGACCCACAATTAGCCACACCCTAATCCCGCCCTACACCTGTTCTGAGTCTTAGGACTACCCGGAGCCCTCCCGTGACACCTACCGCTAGCCCTCGGCCAACCCCTACCACTACCACTAGTCCTAGGCTTAACATGAGCCCTAACCCTAACACTGCCCGTGGGCCTCTGCCAACCACTAGCCCTTCAACTAACCCTACCCCGAGCACTACCCCTCGCCCTAGGCCTACGCCTAGCACTACCTCTGGTCCTACCCCTACCCCTGGCCCTACAGCTCCCCCTACTTCTGGGCCCACCCCCATCCCTACCCCAGGCCAAAACTCCAACTCCTGGCCCAAAGCCTCCTCCGAAGTTTACCCCGACACCCACCCCTTGCCCTATGCCTACCCCAGCGCTACGCCTACCGCTCCCACTAGCCCTAGCTCGGGCCCTAGATCAACGCCCAGTGCTCTCTCTAGTCAGAGGCCTACCACTTGCCCGAGGCCGACCAGTACACCTTGCCCTACCGTTAGCCAGAGCAGTAACCCGTGTCCTACGAAATCACCCTGGACCCACCCTTACCACACCCTAATACAGCCCTACACCTGTTCCGAGTCCTAGGACTACCTGGAGCCATTTCGTGACACCTACCCCTAGCCCTCGGCCAACGCCTACCACTACCACTAGTCCTAGGCTTAACATGAGCTCTAACGCTAACACTGCCCGTGGGCCTCTGCCAAACACTAGCCCTTCAACTAACCCTACCCCGAGCACTACCACTCGCCCTAGGCCTATGCCTAGCACTACCTCTGGTCCTAGTCCCTACAGCTCCCCCTACCCATAGGCCCACCCCCATCCCTACCCCTAGCCACAGCTCCCACTCCTCGTCCTAGGTCTACTCCGAGGTTTAACCCGACACCCACCCCTTGCCCTTTGCCTACCCCAGCGCTACGCCTACCGCTCCCACTAGCCTACCTCGGGCCCTAGACCAACGCCCAGTGCTCACTCTAGTCCGAAGTCTAGCACTTGCCCGTCGCCAACCAGTACACCTTGCCCTACCGATAGCCAGAGCACTAACCCGTGTCCTACGAAATCACCCTGGACCCACCATTAGCCACACCCTAATCCAGCCCTACATCCGTTCGGAGTCCTAGGACTACCCGGATCCCTCCCGTGACAGTTACCCCTAGACCTCGCCCATCCCCTACCACTACCACTAGTCCTAGGCCTAACATGAGCCCTAACCGTAACACTGCTTGTGGGCCTCTGCCAACCACTAGCCCTTCACCTAACCCTACCCCGAGCACTACCCCTCGCCCTAGGCTTACGCGTAGCACTACCTCTGGTACTACCCCTACCCGTGGCCCTACAGCTCCCCCTATTTATAGGCCCACCCCCATCCCTACCCCTAGCCACAGCTCCCACTCTTGGCCCTAGGCCTACTCCGAGGTTTACCTCGACACCCACCCCTTGCCCTATGCCTACCCCAGCGTCACGCCTACCGCTCCCACTAGCCCTAGCTCGGGCCCTAGACCAACGCCCATGGCTCCCTCTAGTCCGAGGCCTAGAACTTGCCCGTCGCAGACCAGTACACTTTGCCCTTGTTAGGGTTAGAATTAGGGTTAGGGTTAGGGTTAGGGTTAGGATTAGGGTTTAGGGTTAGGGTTAGTGTTAGGGTTGGTGTTAGGGTTAGGGTTAGGGTTAGGGTTGGGGTTAGGTTTAGGTTTAGGGTTAGGGTTAGGGTTAGGGTTAGGGTTGGTGTTAGGGTTAGGGTTAGGGTTAAGGTTAGGGTTAGGATTAGGGTTAGGGTTGGTGTTAGGTTTAGGGTTAGGGTTAGGGTTAGTATTAGGGTTAGGGTTGATGTTAGGGTTAGGGTTAGGGTTAGGGGTAGGGTTAGGGTTAGTGTTAGGGTTAGGTTACCCCGAGCACTACCCCTCGCCCTAGGCCTACGCCTGGCACTACCTCTGGTCCTACCCCTACCCCTGGTCTTACAGCTCCCCCTAACCATAGGCCCACCCCCATCCCTACCCCTAGCCACAGCTCCCACTCCTGGTCCTAGGCCTACTCCGAGGTTTACCCCGAAACACACCCCTTGCCCTTTGCCTACCACAGCGCTACGCCTACCGCTCCCACTAGCCCTACCTCGGGCCCTAGACCAACGCCCAGTGCTCACTCTAGTCCGAAGCCTAGCACTTGCCCGTCGCCGACCAGTACACCTTGCCTGCCGATAGCCAGAGCACTAACCCGTGTCCTACGAAATCACCCTGGACGCACCATTAGCCACACCCTAATCATGCCCCACATCTGTTCGGAGTCCTAGGACTACCCGGAGCCCTCCCGTGACACCTACCCCTAGCCCTCGGCCATCCCCTACTACTACCACTAGTCCTAGGCCTAACATGAGCCCTAACCCTAACACTGCCCGTGGGCCTCTGCCAACCACTAGCCCTTCACCTAACCCTACCCCGAGCACTACCCCTCGCCCTAGGCCTACGCCTAGCACTACCTCTGGTCCTACCGCTACCCCTGGCCCTACAGCTCCCCTACCCATGGGCCCACCACCATCCCTACCCCTAGCCACAACTCCAACTCCTGGGCCAAAGCCTACTCCGAGGTTTACCCTGACACCCACCCCTTGCCCTATGCCTACCCCAGCGCTACGCCTATCGCTCCCACTAGCCCTAGCTCGGGCCCTAGACCAACGCCCAGTGCTCATCTAGTCTGAGGCCTACCACTTGCCCGAGGCCGACCAGTACACCTTGCCCTTGTTAGGTTTAGGGTTAGGATTAGGGTTAGGGTTACGGTTAGGATTAGGGTTAAGGGTTAGGGTTAGGGTGGTGTTAGGGTTAGGATTAGGTTTAGGGTTAGGGTTAGGGTTGGTGTTAGGTTTAGGGTTAGGGTCAGGGTTAGGGTTAGGGTTAGGGTTGGTGTTTGGGTTAGGGTTAGGGTTAGGGTTAGGATTAGGGTTAGGGTTGGTGTTAGGGTTAGGGTTAGGGTTAGGGTTAGGGTTGGTGTTAGGTATAGTGTTAGGGTTAGGGTTAGGGTTAGGGTTGGTGTTAGGGTTAGGGTTAGGGTAATTGTTAGTGTTAGGGTTAGGGTTAGGGTTAGGGTTAGGATTAGGGTTAGGGTTGGTGTTAGGGTTAGGGTTAGGATTCGGGTTAGGGTTGGTGTTAGGTATAGGTTTAGGGTTATGGTTAGGGTTGGTGTTAGGGTTAGGGTTAAGGTTAGGGTTAGGGTTGGTGTTAGGGTTAGGGTTAGGGTTAGGATTAGGGTTAGGGTTGGTGTTAGGGTTAGCGTTAGGGTTAGTGTTAGGGTTGGTGTTAGGGTTAGGGTTAGGGTTAGGGTTAGGGTTAGGGTTAGGGTTGGTGTTAGGGTTAGGGTTAGGGTTAGGGTTAGGGTTGGTGTTAGGTATAGGGTTAGGGTTAGGGTTGGTGTTAGGGTTAGGATTAGGGTTAGGGTTGGTGTTAGGGTTAGGGTTAGGTTACCCCGAGCACTACCCCTCGCCCTAGGCCTACGCCTAGCACTACCTCTGGTCCTACACCTACCCCTGTCCCTACAGCTCCCCCTACTCATGGGCCCACCCCCATCCCTACCCCTAGCCACAACTCCAACTCCTGGGCCAAAGCCTACTCCGAGGTTTACCTCGACACCCACCCCTTGCCCTATGCCTACTCCAGCGCTACGCCTACCGCTCTCACTAGCCCTAGCTCGGGCCCTAGACCAACGCACATGGCTCCCTCTAGTCCGAGGCCTAGAACTTGCCCGTCGCTGACTAGTACACCTTGCCCTTGTTGGGTTAAAGTTAGGGTTAGGGTTAGGGTTAGGGTTAGGGTTTAGGATTAGGGATAGGGTTAGGGTTGGTGTTAGGGTTAAGGTTAGGATTAGGGTTAGGGTTGCGGTTAGGTTTATGGTAAGGTTTAGGGTTAGGGTTAGGGTTAGGTTTGGTGTTAGTGTTAGGGTTAGGGTTAGGGTTAGTTTTAGGGTTAGGGTTAGGGTTAGAGTTAGGTTACTTCGAGCAATACCCCTCCCCCTAGGCCTACACCTGGCACTACCTCTGGTCCTACCCCTACCCCTGGCCCTACATCTCCCCCTACCCATAGGCCCACCGCCATCCCTACCCCTAACCACAGCTCCCACTCCTGGTCCTTGGCCTACTCCGAGGTTTACCCCGACACCCACCCCTTGCCCTTTGCCTACCCCAGCACTAGGTCTCCCGCTCCCACTAGCCCTACCTCGGGCCCTAGACCAACGCCCAGTGCTCACTCTAGTCAGAAGCCTAGCACTTGCCCGTCACCGACCAGTACACCTTGCCCTACTGTTAGCAGAGCACTAACCCGTGTCCTACGAAATCACACTGGACCCACCCTTACCACACCCTAACCCAGCCCTACACCCGTTACGAGTCCTAGGACTACCCAGAGCACTCCCGTAACACCTATCCCTAGCCCTCGGCCATCCCCTACCACTACCACTAGTCCTAGGCATAACATGAGCCCTAAGACTAACACTGCCCGTGGGCCTCAGCCAACCACTAGCCCTTCACCATCCCTACCCAGAGCACTACCCCTCGCCCTAAGCCTATGCCTAGCACTACCTCTGGTCCTACCGCTACCCCTGGCCCTACAGCTCCCACTAACCATAGGCCCACCCAAATCCCTACGCCTACCCACAGCTCCAACTCCTGGCACTAGGCCGACTCCGAGGTTTACCCCGACACCCACCCCTTGCCCTATGCCTACCCCAGCGCTACGCCTAACGCTCCCTCTAGCCCTAGCTCGGGCCCTAAACCCAACGCCCAGTGCTCATCTAGTCCGAGGCCTACCACTTGCCCGTCGCCGACCAGTACACCTTGCCCAACCGTTAGCCAGAGCAGTAACCCGTGTCCTACGAAATCACCCTGGACCCACCCTTACCAACCGTAATCCAGCCCTACACCTGTTCCGAGTCCTAGACCTACCCGGAGCCCTCCCGTGACACCTACCCCTAGCCTTCGGCCAATGCCTACCACTACCACTAGTCCTAGGCGTAACATGAGCCCTAACCCTAACACTGCCCGTGGGCCTCTGCCAACCACTAGCCCTTCAACTAACCCTACCCCGAGCACTACCCCTCGCCCTAGGCCTACGTCTAGCACTACCTCTGGTCCTACCCCTACCCCTGGACCTACAGCTCCCCCTACCCATAGGCCCACCCCCACCCCTACCCCTAGCCACAGCTCCCACTCCTGGCCCTAAGCCTACTCCGAGGTTTACCTCGACACCCACCCCTTGCCCTATGCCTACCCCAGCGTTACGCCTACCGCTCCCACTAGCCCTAGCTCGGGCCCTAGACTAACGCCCAGTGCTCACTCTAGTCCGAAGCCTAGCACTTGCCCGTCGCCGACCAGTGCACCTTGCCTACCAATAGCCAGAACACTAACCCGTGTCCTACGAAATCACCCTGGACCCACCCTTACCACACCCTAATCCAGCCCTACACCCGTTCCGAGTCCTAGGACGACTCGCAGCCCTCCCGTGACACCTACCCCTAGCCCTCGGCCAACCCCTACCACTACCACTAGTCCTAGGCTTAACATGAGCCCTAACCTTAACACTGACCGTGGGCCTCTGCCAACCACTAGCCCTTCAACTAACCCTACCCCGAGCACTACCCCTCGCCCTAGGCGTACGCCTAGCATTACCTCTGGTCCTACCGCTACCCCTGGCCCTACAGCTCCCCCTACCCATGGGCCCACCCCCATCCCTACCCCTATCCACAACTCCAACTCCTGGGCCAAAGCCTACTTCGAGGTTTACCTTGACTCCCACCCCTTGCTCTATGCCTACCCCAGCGCTACGCCTATCGCTCCCACTAGCCCTAGCTCGGGCACTAGACCAACGCCCAGTGCTCATCTAGTCAGAGGTCTGCCACTTGCCCGAGGCCGACCAGTACACCTTGACCTACCGTTAGCCTGTGCAGTAACCCGTGTCCTACGAAATCACCCTGGACTTACCCTTTTCACACCCTAATCCAGCCCTACATCCGTTCGGAGTCCTAGGACTACCCGGAGCCCTCCCGTGACAGTTACCCCTAGACCTCGCCCATCCCCTAACACTACCACTAGTCCTAGGCCTAACATGAGCCCTAACCCTAACACTGCCCGTGGGCCTCTGCCAACCACTAGCCCTTCACCTAACCTTACCCCGAGCACTACCCCTCGCCCTAGGCTTACGCGTAGCACTACCTCTGGTCCTACCCCTACCCGTGGCCCTTCAGCTCCCCCTATTTATAGGCCCACACCCATACCTACCCCTAGCCACAGCTCCCACTCTTGGCCCTAGGCCTACTCCGAGGTTTACCTTGACACCCACCCCTTGCCCTATGCCTACCCCAGCGTCACGCCTACCGCTCCCACTAGCCCTAGCTTGGGCCCTAGACCAACGCCCATGGCTCCCACTAGTCCGAGGCCTAGAACTTGCCCGTCGCTGACCAGTACACTTTGCCCTTGTTAGGGTTAGAATTACGGTTAGGGTTAGGGTTAGGGTTAGGATTAGGGTTTAGGGTTAGGGTTAGGGTTAGGGTTGGTGTTAGGGTTAGGGTTAGGGTTAGTGTTAGGGTTGGTGTTAGGTTTAGGTTTAGGGTTAGGGTTAGGGTTAGGGTTAGGGTTGGTGTTAGGGTTAGGGTTAGGGTTAAGGTTAGGGTTAGGATTAGGGTTAGGGTTGGTGTTAGGTTTAGGGTTAGGGTTAGGGTTAGTGTTAGGGTTAGGGTTGATGTTAGGGTTAGGGTTAGGGTTAGGGTTAGTATTAGGGTTAGGTTACCCCGAGCACTACCCCTCGCCCTAGGCCTACGCCTGGCACTACCTCTGGTCCTACCGCTACCCCTGGCCCTACAGCTCCCCCTACCCATGGGCCCACCCCCATCCCTACCCCTAGCCACAACTCCAACCTCTGGCCCAAAGCCTACTACGAGGTTTACCCCGAAACCCACACCTTGCCCTATGCCTACCCCAGTGCTACGCCTACCGCTCCCACTAGCCCTAGCTCGGGCCCTAGACCAACGCCCAGTGCTCCGTATAGTCCGAGGCCTACCACCTGCCCGACCCCGACCAGTACACCTTGCCCTACCGTTAGCCAGAGCACTAACCCGTGTCCTACGAAATCACCCTGACCCACCCTTACCACACCCTAATGCAGCCCTACACCCGTTTTGAGTCCTAGGACTACCCGGAGCCCTTCCGTGACACCTATCCCTAGCCCTCGGCCAACCCCTACCACTACCACTAGTCCTAGGCCTAACATGAGCCCTAAGACTAACACTGCCCGTGGGCATCAGCCAACCACAAGCCCTTCACCTAACCCTACCCAGAGCACTACCCCTCGACCTAGGCTAACACCTAGCACTACCTCTGGTCCTACCGCTTCCCCTGGCCCTACAGCTCCCCCTATTTATAGGCCCATCCCCATCCCTACCCCTAGCCACAGCTCCAACTCCTGGCACTAGGCCTACTCCGAGGTTTACCCCGACACACACCCCTTGCCCTATGCCTACCCCAGCTCTATGCCTACCGCTCCCACTAGCCCAGGCTCGGGCCCTAGACCAACGCCCATGGCTCCCTCTAGTCCGAGGCCTAGTCTTGCCCGTCGCTGACCAGTACACCTTGCCCTTGTTAGGGTTAGGGTTAGGGTTAGGGTTAGGGTTGGTGTTAGGTTTAGGGTTAGGGTTAGGGTTAGGGTTAGGGTTGGTGTTAGGGTTAGGGTTAGGGTTAGGTTAGGGTTAGGTTTGGTGTTAGGGTTAGGGTTAGTATTAGGATTAGGGTTAGGTTTACGGTTAGGTTACCCCGAGCACTATCCCTCGCCCTAGGCCTACGCCTAGCACTACCTTGGTCCTACCCCTACCCCTGGCCCTACAGCTCCCCCTACCCATAGGCCCACCGCCATCCCTATCCCTAGCCACAGCTCCCAATCCTGGTCCTAGGCCTACTCCGTGGTTTACCCCGACACCCACCCCTTGCCCTTTGCCTACCCCAGCGCTATGCCTACCGCTCCCACTTGCCCTACCTCGGGCCCTGAACCAACGCCCAGTGCTCCCTCTAGTCCGAGGCCTACCACTTTCCCGACGCCGACCAGTACACCTTGGCCTACCTTTAGCCATAGCACTAACCCGTGTCCTACGAAATCACCCTGGACCCACCCTTACCACACCCTAATACAGCCCTACACCTGTTCCGAGTCCTAGGACTACCCGGAGCCATTTCGTGACACCTACCCCTAGTGCTCGGCCAACCCCTACCACTACCACTAGTCCTAGGCTTAACATGAGCCCTAACCCTAACATTGCCCGTGGGCCTCTGCCAAACACTAGCCCTTCAACTAACCCTACCCCGAGCACTACCCCTCGCCCTAGGCCTACGCCTAGCACTACCTCTGGTCCAACAACTACCCCTGGCCCTACAGCTCCCCCTACCCATAGGCCCACCCCCAACCCTACCACTACCCACAGCTCCCACTCCTGGCCCTAGGCCTACTCCGAGGTTTACCTCGACACCCACCCCTTGCCCTATGCCTACCCCAGCGCTACGCCTACCGCTCTCACTAGCCCTAGCTCGGGCCCTAGAAAAACGCCCATGGCTCCCTCTAGTCCGAGGCCTAGAACTTGCCCGTCGCGGACCAGTACACCTTGCCCTTGTTAGGGTTAGCCTTAGGGTTAGAGTTAGGGTTAGGGTTAGGATTAGGGTTTAGGGTTAGGGTTAGGTTTAGGGTTAGGGTTGGTGTTAGGTTTAGGGTTAGGGTTAGCGTTAGGGTTAGGGTTAGGGTTGGTGTTAGGGTTAGGGTTAGGTTTAGGGTTAGGGTTAGGGTTAGGATTAGGGTTGGGGTTGGTGTTAGGGTTAGGGTTAGGGTTAGGGTTGGTGTTAGGTTAGGTTTAGGGTTAGGGTTGGTGTTAGGTATAGGGTTAGGGTTAGGGTTAGGGTTAGGATTAGGGTTGGTGTTAGGGTTAGGGTTAGGATTAGGGTTGGTGTTAGGGATAGGGTTAGGGTTGGTGTTTGGGTTAGGGTTAGGTTTAGGGTTAGGGTTAGGGTTGGTGTTAGGGTTAGGGTTAGGGTTAGGGTTAGGGTTGGTGTTAGGTTTAGGGTTAGGGTTAGGGTTAGGGTTAGGGTTAGGGTTAGGGTTGGTGTTAGGGTTAGGGTTAGGGTTAGGGTTAGTGTTAGTTTTAGGGTTAGGGTTAGGGTTAGGTTACCTCGAGCACTACCCCTCGCCCTAGGCCTACGCCTAGCACTACCTCTGGTCCTACCCCTACCCCTGTCCCTACAGCTCCTCCTACCCATAGGCCCACCCCCATCCCTACCCCTAGCCACATCTCCCAGTCCTGATCCTAGGCCTACTCCGAGGTTTACCCCGAAACCCACCCCTTGCCCTTTGCCTACCCCAACGCTACGCCTACCGCTCCCACTAGCTTTACCTCGGGCCCTAGACCAACGCCCAGTGCTCACTCTAGTCCGAAGCCTAGCACTTGCCCGACGCCAACCGGTACACCTTGCCCTACCGATAGCCAGAGCACTAACCCGTGTCCTACGAAATCACCCTGAACCCACCATTAGCCACACCCTAATCCAGCCCTACATCCGTCCGGAGTCCTAGGACTACCCGGAGCCCTCCCGTGACAGTTACCCCTAGTCCTCGCCCATCCCCTACCACTACCACTAGTCCTAGGCCTAACATGAGCCCTAAACCTAACACTGCCCGTGGGCCTCTGCCAACCACTAGCCCTTCACCTAACCCTACCCCGAGCACTACCCCTCGCCCTAGGCTTACGCCTAGCACTACCTCTGGTCCTACCCCTACCCCTGGCCCTACAGCTCCCCCTACTTATAGGCCCACCCCCATCCCTACCCCTAGCCACAACTCCAACCTCTGGCCCAAAGCCTACTCCGAGGTTTACCCCGACACCCACCCCTTGCCCTATGCCTACCCCAGTGCTACGCCTACCGATCCCACTAGCCCTACCTCGGGCCCTAGACCAACGCCCAGTGCTCCCTCTAGTCCGAGGCCTACCACCTGCCCGACGCCGACCAGTACACCTTGCCCTACCGTTAGCCAAAGCACTAACCCGTGTCCTACGAAATCACCCTGGACCCACCCTTACCACACTCTAATCCAGCCCTACACCCGTTTAGAGTCCTAGGACTACCCGCAGCCCTTCCCTGACACCTACCCCTAGCCCTCGGCCAACCCCTACCACTACCACTAGTCCTAGGCCTAACATGAGCCCTAAGACTAACACTGCCCGTGGGCATCAGCCAACCACAAGCCCTTCACCTAACCCTACACAGAGCACTACCCCTCGCCCTAGGCTAACGGCTAGCACTACCTCTGGTCCTACCGCTTCCCCTGGCCCTACAACTCCCCCCACTTATAGGCCCACCCCCATCCGTACCCCTAGCCACAGCTCCAACTCCTGGCAGTAGGCCTACTCAGAGGTTTACCCCGACACACACCCCTTGCCCTATGCCTACCCCAGCGCTATGCCTTCCGCTCCCACTAGCCCAGGCTCGGGCCCTAGACCAACGCCCATGGCTCCCTCTAGTCCGAGGCCTAGACTTGACCATCGCTGACCAGTACACCTTGTCCTTGTTAGGGTTAGGGTTAGGGTTAGGGTTGGTGTTAGGTTTAGGGTTAGGATTAGGGTTAGGTTTAGGGTTAGGGTTGGTGTTAGGGTTAGGGTTAGGGTTAGGGTTAGGGTTAGGGTTGGTGTTAGGTTTAGGGTTAGGGTTAGGGTTAGGGTTAGGGTTAGGTTTAGGGTTTAGGGTTAGGGTTAGGGTTAGGTTTGGTGTTAGGGTTAGGGTTTGGGTTAGGGTTAGGGTTGGTGTTAGGTTTAGGTTTAGGGTTAGGGTTAGGGTTAGGGTTGGTGTTAGGGTTAGGGTTAGTGTTAGGATTAGGGTTAGGTTTACGGTTAGGTTACCCTGAGCACTACCCCTCGCCCTAGGCCTACGCCTAGCACTACCTCTGGTCCTACCCCTACCCCTGGCCCTACAGCTCTCCCTACCCATAGGCCCACCCCTATCCCTACCCCTAGCCACAACTCCAACTCCTGGCCCAAAGCCTACTCCGAGGTTTACCCCGACACCCACCCTTTGCCCTATGCCTACCCCAGTGCTACGCCTAACGCTCCCACTAGCCCTAGCTCGGGCCCTAGACCAACGCCCAGTGCTCCCTCTAGTCCGAGGCCTACCACTTGCCCGACGCCGACCAGTACACCTTGCCCTACCTTTAGCCATAGCACTAACCCGTGTCCTACGAAATCACCCTGGACCCACCCTTACCACACCCTAATACAGCCCTACACCTGTTCCGAGTTCTAGGACTACCCGGAGCCATTTCAGGACACCTACCCTAGTCCTCGGCCAACCCCTACCACTACCACTAGTCCTAGGCTTAACATGAGCCCTAACCCTAACACTGCCCGTGGGCCTCTGCCAAACACTAGCCCTTCAACTAACCCTACCCCGAGCACTACCCCTCGCCCTAGGCCTACGCCCAGCACTAACCCTGGTCCTACCACTACCCCTGGCCCTACAGCTCCCTCTACTCATAGGCCCACCCCCAACCCTACCACTAGCCACAGCTCCCACTCCTGGCCCTAGGCCTACTCCGATGTTTACCTCGACACCCACCCCTTGCCCTATGCCTACCTCAGCGCTACGCCTACCTCTCTCACTAGCCCTAGTTCGGGCCCTAGACCAACGCCCATGGCTCCTTCTAGTCCGAGGCCTAGAACTTGCCCGTCGCTGACCAGTACACCTTGCCCTTGTTAGGGTTAGGGTTAGGGTTAGGGTTAGGGTTAGGGTTAGGATTAGGGTTTAGAGTTAGGGTTAGGGTTAGGGTTGGTGTTAGGGTTATGGTTAGGGTTAGGGTTATGATTAGTGTTAGGGTTGGTGTTAGGGTTAGGGTTAGGGTTAGGGTTGGTGTTAGGGTTAGGGTTAGTTTTAGGGTTGAGGTTGGTGTTAGGTATAGGGTTAGGTTTAGGGTTAGTGTTAGGGTTAGGGTTGGTGTTAGGGTTAGGGTTAGGGTTAGGGTTAGTGTTAGGGTTGGTGTTAGGATTAGGGATGGGGCTGGTGTTAGGGTTAGGGTTAGGGTTAGGGTTAGGGTTCGTGTTAGGCATAGGGTTAGGGTTAGGGTTAGGGTTAGGGTTAGGGTTGGTGTTAGGGTTAGGGTTAGGGTTAGGGTTAGGGTTCGTGTTAGGCATAGGGTTAGGGTTAGGGTTAGGGTTACAGTTAGGGTTGGTGTTAGGGTTAGGGTTAGGGATAGGGTTAGGATTAGAGTTAGGGTTGGTGTTAGGGTTAGTGTTAGGGTTAGGGTTGGTGTTAGGGTTAGAGTTAGGGTTAGGGTTAGGGTTGGTGTTAGGTATAGGGTTAGGGTTAGGGTTAGGGTTAGGGTTAGGGTTGGTGTTAGGGTTAGGGTTAGGGTTAGGGTTAGTGTTAGGGTTAGGGTTAGGGTTAGGGTTAGGGTTAGGATTAGGGTTAGGGTTGGTGTTAGGGTTAGGGTTAGGGTTAGGGTTAGGGTTCGTGTTAGGCATAGGTTTAGGGTTTGGGTTAGGGTTAGGGTTAGGGTTGGTGTTAGGGTTAGGGTTAGGGTTAGGGTTGGTGTTAGTGTTAGGGTTAGGGTTAGGATTAGGGTTAGGTTTGGTGTTAGGGTTAGGGTTAGGGTTAGGGTTGGTGTTAGCGTTAGGGTTAGGGTTAGGGTTAGGGTTAGGGTTAGGGTTAGGGTTGGTGTTAGGTATAGGGTTAGGGTTAGGGTTAGGGTTAGTGTTAGGGTTGGTGTTAGGGTTAGGGTTAGGGTTAGGATTAGTGTTAGGGTTAGGGTTAGGGTTAGGGTTAGGTTACCCCGAGCACTACCCCTCGCCCTAGGCCTACGCCTAGCACTACCTCTGGTCCTACCCCTACCCCTGGCCCTACAGCTCCCCCTACTTATAGGCCCACCCCCATCCCTACCCCTAGCCACAACTCCAACCTCTGGCCCAAAGCCTACTCCGAGGTTTACCCCGACACCCACCCCTTGCCCTATGCCTACCCCAGTGCTACGCCTACCGCTCCCACTAGCCCTAGCTCGGGCCCTAGTCCAATGCCCAGTGCTCACTCTAGTCCGAAGCCTAGCACTTGCCCGTCTCCGACCAGTACACCTTGCCTACCAATATCTAGAACACTAACCCGTGTCCTACGAAATCACCCTGGACCCACACTTACCACACCCT
>NW_027669272.1:1290000-1300000 GCF_964194185.1 Rhinolophus hipposideros
TTAGGGTAAGGGTTAGGGTTAGGGTTGGTGTTAGGTATAGGGTTAGGGTTAGGGTTAGGGTTAGGGTTAGTGTTGGTGTTAGGGTTAGGGTTAGGGTTAGGGTTAGTGTTAGGGTTAGGGTTAGGGTTAGGGTTAGGATTCGGGTTAGGGTTGGTGTTAGGGTTAGGGTTAGGTTTAGGGTTAGGGTTCGTGTTAGGCATAGGGTTAGGGTTGGTGTTAGGGTTAGGGTTAGGGTTAGGGTTGGTGTTAGGGTTAGGGTTAGGTTTAGGGTTAGGATTAGGGTTAGGGTTAGGATTAGGGTTAGGGTTGGTGTTAGGGTTAGGGTTAGGGTTAGGGTTCGTGTTAGGCATAGGGTGAGGGTTAGGGTTAGGGTTAGGGTTAGGGTTGGTGTTAGGGTTAGGGTTAGGTTTGGTGTTAGGGTTAGGGTTAGGGTTAGGATTAGGGTTAGGGTTGGTGTTAGGGTTAGGGTTAGGGTTAGGGTTAGGGTTGGTGTTAGTGTTAGCGTTAGGGTTAGGGTTAGGGTTAGTGTTAGGGTTGGTGTTAGGGTTAGGGTTAGGGTTAGGATTAGTGTTAGGGTTAGGGTTAGGGTTAGGGTTAGGTTACCCCGAGCACTACCCCTTGCCCTAGGACTACGCCTAGCACTACCTCTGGTCCTACTCCTACCCCTGTCCCTACAGCTCCCCCTACCCATAGGCCCACCCCCATTTCTACCCCTAGCCACAGCTCCCACTCCTGGTCCTAGGCCTACTCCGAGGTTTACCCCGACACCCACTTCTTGCTCTTTGCCTACCATAGCGCTACGCCTACCGCTCCCACTAGCCCTACCTCGGGCCCTAGACCAACGCCCAGTGCTCACTCTAGTCCGAAGCCTAGCACTTGCCCGTCGCCAACCGGTACACCTTGCCCTACCGATAGCCAGAGCACTAACCCGTGTCCTACGAAATCACCCTGGACCCACCATTAGCCACACCCTAATCCAGCCCTACATCCGTTCGGAGTCCTAGGACTACCCGGAGCCCTCCCGTGACAGTTACCCCTAGCCCTCGGCCATCTCCTACCACTACCACTAGTCTTAGGCCTAACATGAGCCCTAAATCTAACACTGCCCGTGGGCCTCTGCCAACCACTAGCCCTTCACCTAACCCTACCCCGCGTACTACCCCTCACCCTAGGCCTACGCCTAGCACTACCTCTGGTCCTACCCCTACCCCTGGCCCTACAGCTCCCCCTACCCATAGGCCCATCCCCATCCCTACCCCTAGACACAACTCCAACCTCTGGCCCAAAGCCTACTCCGAGGTTTATCCCGACACCCACCTCTTGCCCTATGCCTACCCCAGTGCTACGCCTACCGCTCCCACTAGCCCTAGCTCGGGCCCTAGTCCAACGCCCAGTGCTCACTCTAGTCCGAAGCCTAGCACTTGCCCGTCTCCGACCAGTACACCTTGCCTACCAATAGCCAGAACACTAACCCGTGTCCTACGAAATCACCCTGGACCCACCCTTACCACACCCTAATCCAGCCCTACACCCGTTCCGAGTCCTAGGACTACTCGGAGCCCTCCCGTGACACCTACCCCTAGCCCTCGGCCAACCCCTACCACTACCACTAGTCCTAGGCCAACATGAGCCCTAACCCTAACACTGCCCGTGGGCCTCTACCAACCACTAGCCCTTCACCTAACCCTACCCCGAGCACTACCCCTCGCCCTAGGCTTACGCCTAGCACTACCTCTGGTCCTACCCCTACCACTGGTTCTACAGCTCCCCCTACTTATAGGCCCACCCCCATCCCTACCTTTAGCCACAGCTCTCACTCCTGGCCCTAGGCCTACTCCGAGGTTTACCTCGACACCCACCCCTTGCTCTATGCCTACCCCAGCGCTACGCCTACCGCTCTCACTAGCCCTAGCTCGGGCCCTAGACCAACGCCCATGGCTCCCTCTAGTCCGAGGACTAGAACTTGCCCGTCGCTGACCAGTACACCTTGCCCTTGTTAGGGTTAGGGTTAGGGTTAGGGTTAGGGTTAGGTTTAGGATTAGGGTTTAGGGTTAGGGTTAGGGTTAGGTTTGGTGTTAGGGTTAGGGTTAGGGTTAGGGTTTGGATTGGTGTTAGGTTTAGGGTTAGGGTTAGGGTTAGGGTTAGGGTTAGGGTTGGTGTTAGGGTTAGGGTTAGGGTTAGGGTTACGGTTAGGATTGGTGTTAGGGTTAGGGTTAGGGTTAGGGTTGGTGTTAGGTATAGGGTTAGGGTTAGGGTTAGGGTTAGGGTTAGGGTTAGGGTTGGTGTTAGGGTAGGGTTAGGGTTAGGGTTAGTGTTAGGGTTAGAATTAGGGTTAGGGTTAGGATTAGGGTTAGGGTTGGTGTTAGGGTTAGGGTTAGGGTTAGGGTTAGTGTTGGTGTTAGGCATAGGGTTAGGGTTAGGGTTAGGGTTAGGGTTAGGGTTAGGGTTGGTGTTAGGGTTAGGGTTAGGGTTAGGGTTGGTGTCAGGGTTAGGGTTAGGGTTAGGGTTAGGGTTAGGGTTAGGGTTGGTGTTAGGTATAGGGTTAGGGTTAGGGTTAGGGTTGGTGTTAGGTATAGGGTTAGGGTTAGGGTTAGGGTTAGGGTTAGGGTTAGGGTTGGTGTTAGGGTTAGGGTTAGGGTTAGGGTTAGTGTTAGGGTTAGGGTTAGGGTTAGGGTTAGGGTTAGGGTTAGGGTTAGGGTTAGGTTACCCCGAGCACTACCCCTCGCCCTAGGCCTACGCCTAGCACTACCTCTGGTCCTACCCCTACCCCTGTCCCTACAGCTCCCCCTTCCCATAGGCCCACCCCAATCCCTACCCCTAGCCCCAGCTCCCACTCCTGGTTTTAGGCCTACTCCGAGGTTTACCCCGACACCCACCCCTTGCCCTTTGCCTACCCCAGCGCTACGCCTACCGCTCCCACTAGCCCTACCTCGGGCCCTAGACCAACGCCCAGTGCTCACTCTAGTCCGAAGCCTAGCACTTGCCCGTCGCCAATCGGTACACCTTGCCCTACCGATAGCAAGAGCACTAACCCGTGTCCTACGAAATCACCCTGGACCCACCATTAGCCACACCCTAATCCAGCCCTACATCCGTTCGGAGTCCTAGGACTACCCGGAGCCATTTCGTGACACCTACCCCTAGTCCTCGGCCAACCCCTACCACTACCACTAGTCCTTGGCTTAACATGAGCCCTAACCCTAACACTGCCCGTGGGCCTCTGCCAAACACTAGCCCTTCAACTAACCCTACCCCGAGCACTACGCCTCGCCCTAGGCTTATGCCTAGCACTACCTCTGGTCCTACCACTACCCCTGGCCCTAAAGCTCCCCCTACCCATAGGCCCACCCCCAACCCTACCACTAGCCACAGCTCCCACTCCTGGCCCTAGGCCTACTCCGAGGTTTACCTCGACACCCACCCCTTGCCCTATGCCTACCCCAGCATACGCCTACCGCTCTCACTAGCCCTAGCTCGGGCCCTAGACCAACGCACATGGCTCCTTCTAGTCCGAGGCCTAGAACTTGCCCGTCGCTGACCAATACACCTTGCCCTTGTTAGGGTTAGGGTTAGGGTTAGGGTTAGGATTAGGGTTTAGGGTTAGGGTTAGGGTTAGGGTTGGTGTTAAGGTTAGGGTTAGGGTTAGGGTTGGTGTTAGGTTTAGGGTTAGGGTTAGGGTTGGTGTTAGGGTTAGGGTTAGGGTTAGGGTTAGGGTTGGTGTTAGGTATAGGGTTAGGATTAGGGTTAGGGTTAGGGTTAGGGTTGGGGTTAGGGTTAGGGTTAGGGTTAGGGTTAGTGTTAGTGTTAGGGTTAGGGTTAGGGTTAGGATTAGGGTTTAGGGTTAGGGTTAGGGTTAGGTTTGGTGTTATGGTTAGGGTTAGGGTTAGGGTTAGGGTTGGTGTTAGGTTTAGGGTTAGGGTTAGGGTTAGGGTTAGGGTTGGTGTTAGGTTTAGGGTTAGGGTTAGGGTTAGTGTTAGGGTTAGGGTTAGGATTAGGGTTAGGGTTGGTGTTAGGGTTAGGGTTAGGGTTAGGGTTAGTGTTAGGGTTGGTGTTAGGGTTAGGGTTAGGGTTAGGGTTAGGGTTGGTGTTAGGTTTAGGGTTAGGGTTAGGGTTAGGGTTAGGGTTGGTGTTAGGGTTAGGGTTAAGGTTAGGGTTCGTGTTAGGCATAGGGTTAGGGTTAGGGTTAGGGTTAGGGTTGGTGTTACGGTTAGGGTTAGGGTTAGGATTAGGGTTAGGGTTGGTGTTAGGGTTAGGGTTAGGTTTAGGTTTAGGGTTGGTGTTAGGGTTAGGGTTAGGGTTAGGGTTAGGGTTAGGGTTGGTGTTAGGGTTAGGGTTAGGGTTAGGGTTAGGGTTGGTGTTAGTTTAGGGTTAGGGTTAGGGTTAGGGTTAGGGTTGGTGTTAGGGTTAGGGTTAGGGTTAGGGTTAGTGTTAGGGTTAGTGTTAGGGTTAGGGTTAGGTTACCCCGAGCACTACCCCTCGCCCTAGGCCTACGCCTAGCACTACCTCTGGTCCTACCCCTACCCCTGTCCCTACAGCTCCCCCTACCCATAGGCCCACACCCATCCCTACCCCTAGCGACAGCTCCCACTCCTGGTCCTAGGCCTACTCCGAGGTTTAACCCGACACCCACCCCTTGCCCTTTGCCTACCCCAGCGCTACGCCTACCGCTCCCACTAGCCCTACCTCGGGCCCTAGACCAACGCCCAGTGCTCACTCTAGTCCGAAGCCTAGCACTTGCCCGTCGCCAAGCGGTACACCTTGCCCTACCTATAGCCAGAGCACTAACTTGTGTCCTACGAAATCACCCTGGACCCACCATTAGCCACACCCTAATCAGCCCTTCATCCGTTCGGAGTCCTAGGACTACCCAGAGCCATTTCGTGACACCTACCCCTAGTCCTCGGCCAACCCCTACCACTACCACTAGTCCTAGGCTTAACACGAGCCCTAACCCTAACACTGCCTGTGGGCCTCTGCCAAACACTAGCCCTTCAACTAACCCTACCCCGAGCACTACCCCTCGCCCTAGGCCTACGCCTAGCAGTACCTCTGGTCCTACCACTACCCCTGGCCCTACAGCTCCCCCTACCCATAGGCCCACCCCCAACCCTACCACTAGCCACAGCTCCCACTCCTGGCCCTAGGCCTACTCCGAGGTTTACCTCGACACCCACCCCTTGCCCTATGCCTACCCCAGCGCTACGCCTACCGCTCTCACTAGCCCTAGCTCGGGCCCTAGACCAACGCCCATGGCTCCTTCTAGTCCGTGGCCTAGAACTTGCCCTTCGCTGACCAGTACAACTTGCCCATGTTAGGGTTAGGGTTAGGGTTAGGGTTAGGGTTAGGATTAGGGTTTAGGGTTAGGGTTAGGGTTAGGGTTGGTGTTAGGGTTAGGGTTAGGGTTAGGTTTGGTGTTTGGTTTAGGTTTAGGGTTAGGGTTACGGTTAGGGTTAGGGTTAGGGTTAGGGTTAGGGTTGGTGTTAGGGTTAGGGTTAGGGTTAGGGTTCGTGTTAGGCATAGGGTTAGGGTTAGGGTTAGGGTTAGGGTTAGGGTTGGTGTTAGGGTTAGGGTTAGGGTTATGGTTAAGGTTGGTGATAGGGTTAGGGTTAGGGTTAGGATTAGGGTTAGGGTTGGTGTTAGGGTTAGGGTTAGGTTTAGGATTAGGGTTGGTGTTAGGGTTAGGGTTAGGGTTAGGGTTAGGGTTAGGGTTAGGGTTGGTGTTAGGTTTAGGGTTAGGGTTAGGGTTAGGGTTGATGTTAGGTATAGGGTTAGGGTTAGGGTTAGGGTTGGTGTTAGGGTTAGGGTTAGGGTTAGGGTTAGTGTTAGGGTTAGGGTTAGGGTTAGGGTTAGGTTACCCCGAGCACTACCCCTCGCCCTAGGCCTACGCCTAGCACTACCTCTGGTTTTACCGTACCCCTGTCCCTACAGCTCCCCCTACCCATAAGCCCACCCCCATCCCTACCCCTAGCCACAGCTCCCACTCCTGGTCCTAGGCCTACTCCGAGGTTTACCCCGACACCCACCCCTTGCCCTTTGCCTACCCCAGCGCTACGCCTACCGCTCCCACTAGCCCTACCTCGGGCCCTAAACCAACGCCCAGTGCTCACTCTAGTCCGAAGCCTAGCACTTGCCTGTCGCCAACCGGTACACCTTGCCCTACCTATAGCCAGAGCACTAACCCGTGTCCTACGAAATCACCCTGGACCCACCATTAGCCACACCCTAATCAGCCCTACATCCGTTCAAAGTCCTAGGACTACCCGGAGCCATTTCGTGACACCTACCCCTAGTCCTCGGCCAACCCCTACCACTACCACTAGTCTTAGGCTTAACATGAGCCCTAACCCTAACACTGCCCGTGGGCCTCTGCCAAACACTAGCCCTACAACTAACCCTACCCCGAGCACTACCCCTCGCCCTAGGCCTACGCCTAGCACTACCTGTGGTCCTACCACTACCCCTGGCCCTACTGCTCCCCCTACCCATAGGCACACCCCCAACCCTACCACTAGCCACAGCTCCCACTCCTGGCCCTAGGCCTACTCCGAGGTTTACCTCGACACCCACCCCTTGCCCTATGCCTACCCCAGCGCTACGCCTACCGCTCTCACTAGCCCTAGCTCGGGCCCTAGACCAACGCCCATGGCTCCTTCTAGTCCGAGGTCTAGAAATTGCCCGTCGCTGACCAGTACACCTTGCCCTTGTTAGGGTTAGGGTTAGGGTTAGGGTTAGGGTTAGGGTTGGTGTTAGGGTTAGGGTTAGGGTTAGGGTTAGGGTTGGTGTTAGGTTTAGGTTTAGGGTTAGGGTTAGGGTTACGGTTAAAGTTAGGGTTAGGGTTAGGGTTAGGGTTAGGGTTAGGGTTAGGGTTACGGTTAAAGTTAGGGTTAGGGTTAGGGTTAGGGTTAGGGTTGGTGTTAGGTATAGGGTTAGGGTTAGGGTTAGGGTTAGGGTTAGGGTTGATGTAGGGTTAGGGTTAGGGTTAGGGTTAGTGTTAGGGTTAGGGTTAGGGTTAGGGTTAGGATTAGGGTTAGGGTTGGTGTTAGGGTTAGGGTTAGGTTTAGGGTTAGGGTTCGTGTTAGGCATAGGGTTAGGGTTAGGTTTAGGGTTAGGGTTGGTGTTAGGGTTAGGGTTAGGGTTAGGGTTGGTGTTAGGGTTAGGGTTAGGGTTAGGGTTAGGGTTAGGTTTAGGGTTAGGATTAGGGTTAGGATTTGTGTTAGGGTTAGGGTTAGGGTTAGGGTTAGGGTTGGTGTTAGGGTTAGGGTTAGGGTTAGGGTTAGTGTTAGGGTTAGGGTTAGGATTAGGGTTAGGGTTGGTGTTAGGGTTAGGGTTAGGGTTAGGGTTAGTGTTAGGGTTGGTGTTAGGGTTAGGGTTAGGGTTAGGGTTAGGGTTGGTGTTAGGTATAGGGTTAGGGTTAGGGTTAGGGTTAGTGTTAGGGTTGGTGTTAGGGTTAGGGTTAGCTTTAGGGTTAGGGTTGGTGTTAGGTTTAGGGTTAGGGTTAGGGTTAGGGTTAGGGTTGGTGTTAGGGTTAGGGTTAGGGTTAGGGTTAGGGTTGGTGTTAGGTTTTGGTTTAGGGTTAGGGTTAGGGTTACGGTTAAAGTTAGGGTTAGGGTTTGGGTTAGGGTTAGGGTTAGGGTTGGTGTTAGGTATAGGGTTAGGGTTAGGGTTAGGTTTAGGGTTAGGGTTGATGTTAGGGTTAGGGTTAGGGTTAGGGTTAGTGTTAGGTTTAGGGTTAGGGTTAGGGTTAGGATTAGGGTTAGGGTTGGTGTTAGGGTTAGGGTTTGGTTTAGGGTTAGGGTTCGTGTTAGGCATAGGGTTAGGGTAGGTTTAGGGTTAGGGTTAGGGTTGGTGTTAGGGTTAGGGTTAGGGTTAGGGTTAGGGTTGGTGTTAGGGTTAGGGTTAGGGTTAGGTTTAGGGTTAGGGTTGGTGTTAGGGTTAGGGTTAGGGTTAGGGTTGATGTTAGGGTTAGGGTTAGGGTTAGGGTTAGGTTTAGGGTTAGGATTAGGGTTAGGATTTGTGTTAGGGTTAGGGTTAGGGTTAGGGTTGGTGTTAGGGTTAGGGTTAGGGTTAGGGTTAGTGTTAGGGTTAGGGTTAGGATTAGGGTTAGTGTTGGTGTTAGGGTTAGGGTTAGGGTTAGGGTTAGTGTTAGGGTTGGTGTTAGGGTTAGGGTTAGGGTTAGGGTTAGGGTTGGTGTTAGGTATAAGGTTAGGGTTAGGGTTAGGGTTAATGTTAAGGTTGGTGTTAGGGTTAGGGTTAGGGTTAGGGTTAGGGTTGGTGTTAGGTTTAGGGTTAGAGTTAGGGTTAGGGTTAGGGTTGGTGTTAGGGTTAGGGTTAGGGTTAGGGTTCATGTTAGGCATAGGGTTAGGGTTAGGGTTAGGGTTAGGGTTGGTGTTAGGGTTAGGGTTAGGGTTAGGTTTAGGGTTAGGATTGGTGTTAGGGTTAGGGTTAGGGTTAGGGTTAGTGTTAGGGTTAGGGTTAGGGTTAGGGTTAGGTTACCCCGAGCACTACCCCTCGCCCTAGGCCTACGCCTAGCACTACCTCTGGTCCTACCCCTACCCCTGTCCCTACAGCTCCCCCTACCCATAGGCCCACCCCCATCCCTACCCCTAGCCACAGCTCCCACTCCTGGTCCTAGGCCTACTCCGAGGTTTACCCCGACACCCACCCCTTGTTCTTTGCCTATTCCAGCGCTACGCCTACCGCTCCCACTAGCCCTACCTCGGGCCCTAGACCAACGCCCAGTGCTCACTCAAGTCCGAAGCCTAGCACTTGCCCGTCGACAACCGGTACACCTTGCCCTACCTATAGCCAGAGCACTAACCCGTGTCCTACGAAATCACCCTGGACCCACCATTAGCCACACCCTAATCAGCCCTACATCCGTTCGGAGTCCTAGGACTACCCGGAGCCATTTCGTGACACCTACCCCTAGTCCTCGGCCAACCCCTACCACTACCACTAGTCCTAGGCTTAACATGAGCCCTAACCCTAACACTGCCCGTGGGCCTCTGCCAAACACTAGCCCTTCAACTAACCCTACCCCGAGCACTACCCCTCGCCCTAGGCCTACGACTAGCACTACCTCTGGTCCTACCACTACCCCTGGCCCTACAGCTCCCCCTACCTATAGGCCCACCCCCAACCCTACCACTAGCCACAGCTCCCACTCCTGGCCCTAGGCCTACTCCGAGGTTTACCTCGACACCCACCCCTTGCCCTATGCCTACCTCAGCGCTACGCCTACCGCTCTCACTAGCCCTAGCTCGGGCCCTAGACCAACGCCCATGGCTCCTTCTAGTCCGAGGCCTAGAACTTGCCCGTCGCTGACCAGTACACCTTGCCCTTGTTAGGGTTAGGGTTAGGGTTAGGGTTAGGGTTAGGGTTAGGATTAGGGTTTAGGGTTAGGGTTAGGGTTAGGGTTGGTGTTAGGGTTAGGTTTGGGTTAGGGTTATTGTTGGTGTTAGGTTTAGGGTTAGGGTTAGGGTTAGGGTTAGGGTTAGGGTTAGGGTTGGTGTTAGGTATAGGGTTAGGGTTAGGGTTAGGGTTAGGGTTAGGGTTGGTGTTAGGGTTAGGGTTAGGGTTAGGGTTAGGCTTGGTGTTAGGGTTAGGGTTAGGGTTAGAGTTAGGGTTAGTGTTAGGGTTAGGGTTGGTGTTAGGGTTAGGGTTATGGTTAGGGTTAGGGTTAGGGTTGGTGTTAGGGTTAGGGTTAGGGTTAGAGTTAGGGTTAGGGTTAGGGTTAGGGTTGGTGTTAAGGTTAGAGTTAGGTTTAGGGTTAGGGTTGGTGTTAGGGTTAGTGTTTGGGTTAGGGTTAGGGTTGGTGTATAGGTTTAGGGTTAGGGTTAGGGTTAGGGTTAAGGTTGGTGTTAGGGTTAGGGTTAGGGTTAGGGTTCGTGTTAGGCATAGGGTTAGGGTTAGGGTTAGGGTTAAGGTTAGGGTTGCTGTTAGGGTTAGGGTTAGGGTTAGGGTTAGGGTTGGTGTTAGATTTAGGGTTAGGGTTAGGATT
>NW_027669272.1:1302500-1307500 GCF_964194185.1 Rhinolophus hipposideros
CCCTAGACCAACGCCCAGTGCTCACTCTAGTCCGAAGCCTAGCACTTGCCCGTCGCCAACCGGTACACCTTGCCCTACCTATAGCCAGAGCACTAACCCGTGTCCTACGTAATCACCCTGGACCCACCATTAGCCACACCCTAATCAGCCCTACATCCGTTCAAAGTCCTAGGACTACCCGGAGCCATTTCGTGACACCTACCCCTAGTCCTCGGCCAACCCCTACCACTACCACTAGTCCTAGGCTTAACATGAGCCCAAACACTAACACTGCCCGTGGGCCTCTGCCAAACACTAGCCCTTCAACTAACCCTACCCCGAGCACTACCCCTCGCCCTAGGCCTACGCCTAGCACTACCTCTGGTCCTACCACTACCCCTGGCCCTACAGCTCCCCCTACCCATAGGCCCACCCCCAACCCTACCACTAGCCACAGCTCCCACTCCTGGCCCTAGGCCTACTCCGAGGTTTACCTCGACACCCACCCCTTGCCCTATGCCTACCCCAGCGCTACGCCTACCGCTCTCACTAGCCCTAGCTCGGGCCCTAGACCAACGCCCATGGCTCCTTCTAGTCCGAGGCCTAGAACTTGCCCGTCGCTGACCAGTACAACTTGCCCTTGTTAGCGTTAGGGTTAGGGTTAGGGTTAGGGTTAGGATTAGGGTTTAGGGTTAGGGTTAGGGTTGGTGTTAGGGTTAGGGTTAGGGTTAGGGTTAGTGTTAGGTTTACGGTTAGGGTTAGGGTTACGGTTAGGGTTGGTGTTAGGGTTAGGGTTAGGATTAGGGTTAGGGTTGGTGTTAGGTTTAGGGTTAGGGTTAGGGTTGTTGTTAGGGTTAGGGTTAGGGTTAGGGTTAGGGTTGGTGTTAGGTATAGGGTTAGGGTTAGGGTTAGGGTTAGGGTTAGGGTTGGGGTTAGGGTTAGGATTAGGGTTAGGGTTAGTGTTAGGGTTAGGGTTAGGGTTAGGGTTAGGATTAGGGTTTAGGGTTAGGGTTAGGGTTAGGTTTGGTGTTATGGTTAGGGTTAGGGTTAGGGTTAGGGTTGGTGTTAGGTTTAGGGTTAGGGTTAGGGTTAGGGTTAGGGTTAGGGTTGGTGTTAGGGTTAGGGTTAGGGTTAGGGTTAGGGTTAGGATTAGGGTTAGGGTTGGTGTTAGGGTTAGAGTTAGGGTTAGGGTTAGGGTTAGGGTTGGTGTTAGGGTTAGGGTTAGGGTTACGGTTAGGGTTGGTGTTAGGTATAGGGTTAGGGTTAGGGTTAGGGTTGGTGTTAGGGTTAGGGTTAGGGTTAGGGTTAATGTTAGGTTTAGGGATAGGGTTAGGGTTAGGATTAGGGTTAGGGTTGGTGTTAGGGTTAGGGTTAGGGTTAGGGTTAGTGTTGGTGTTAGGCATAGGGTTAGGGTTAGGGTTAGGGTTTGGGTTGGTGTTAGGGTTAGGGTTAGGGTTAGGGTTAGGGTTGGTGTTAGGTATAGGGTTAGGGTTAGGGTTAGTGTTAGGGTTAGGGTTAGGGTTAGGGTTAGGTTACCCCGAGCACTACCTTTTGCCCTAGGCCTACGCCTAGCACTACCTCTGGTCCTACCCCTACCCCTGTCCCTACAGCTCCCCCTACCCATAGGCCCACCCCCATCCCTACCCCTAGCCACAGCTCCCACTCCTGGTCCTAGGCCTACTCCGAGGTTTACCCCGACACCCACCCCTTGCCCTTTGCCTACCCCAGCGCTACGCCTACCGCTCCCACTAGCCCTACCTCGGGCCCTAGACCAACGCCCAGTGCTCACTCTAGTCCGAAGCCTAGCACTTGCCCGTCGCCAACCGGTACACC
Source organism: Rhinolophus hipposideros (assembly GCF_964194185.1). Lineage (NCBI taxonomy): Eukaryota > Metazoa > Chordata > Mammalia > Chiroptera > Rhinolophidae > Rhinolophus > Rhinolophus hipposideros. The sequence continues at coordinate 1,304,313 of NW_027669272.1, forward strand.
TTGCCCTACCTATAGCCAGAGCACTAACCCGTGTCCTACGTAATCACCCTGGACCCACCATTAGCCACACCCTAATCAGCCCTACATCCGTTCAAAGTCCTAGGACTACCCGGAGCCATTTCGTGACACCTACCCCTAGTCCTCGGCCAACCCCTACCACTACCACTAGTCCTAGGCTTAACATGAGCCCAAACCCTAACACTGCCCGTGGGCCTCTGCCAAACACTAGCCCTTCAACTAACCCTACCCCGAGCACTACCCCTCGCCCTAGGCCTACGCCTAGCACTACCTCTGGTCCTACCACTACCCCTGGCCCTACAGCTCCCCCTACCCATAGGCCCACCCCCAACCCTACCACTAGCCACAGCTCCCACTCCTGGCCCTAGGCCTACTCCGAGGTTTACCTCGACACCCACCCCTTGCCCTATGCCTACCCCAGCGCTACGCCTACCGCTCTCACTAGCCCTAGCTCGGGCCCTAGACCAACGCCCATGGCTCCTTCTAGTCCGAGGCCTAGAACTTGCCCGTCGCTGACCAGTACAACTTGCCCTTGTTAGCGTTAGGGTTAGGGTTAGGGTTAGGGTTAGGATTAGGGTTTAGGGTTAGGGTTAGGGTTGGTGTTAGGGTTAGGGTTAGGGTTAGGGTTAGTGTTAGGTTTACGGTTAGGGTTAGGGTTACGGTTAGGGTTGGTGTTAGGGTTAGGGTTAGGATTAGGGTTAGGGTTGGTGTTAGGTTTAGGGTTAGGGTTAGGGTTGTTGTTAGGGTTAGGGTTAGGGTTAGGGTTAGGGTTGGTGTTAGGTATAGGGTTAGGGTTAGGGTTAGGGTTAGGGTTAGGGTTGGGGTTAGGGTTAGGATTAGGGTTAGGGTTAGTGTTAGGGTTAGGGTTAGGGTTAGGGTTAGGATTAGGGTTTAGGGTTAGGGTTAGGGTTAGGTTTGGTGTTATGGTTAGGGTTAGGGTTAGGGTTAGGGTTGGTGTTAGGTTTAGGGTTAGGGTTAGGGTTAGGGTTAGGGTTAGGGTTGGTGTTAGGGTTAGGGTTAGGGTTAGGGTTAGGGTTAGGATTAGGGTTAGGGTTGGTGTTAGGGTTAGAGTTAGGGTTAGGGTTAGGGTTAGGGTTGGTGTTAGGGTTAGGGTTAGGGTTACGGTTAGGGTTGGTGTTAGGTATAGGGTTAGGGTTAGGGTTAGGGTTGGTGTTAGGGTTAGGGTTAGGGTTAGGGTTAATGTTAGGTTTAGGGATAGGGTTAGGGTTAGGATTAGGGTTAGGGTTGGTGTTAGGGTTAGGGTTAGGGTTAGGGTTAGTGTTGGTGTTAGGCATAGGGTTAGGGTTAGGGTTAGGGTTTGGGTTGGTGTTAGGGTTAGGGTTAGGGTTAGGGTTAGGGTTGATGTTAGGGTTAGGGTTAGGGTTAGGATTAGGGTTAGGGTTGGTGTTAGGGTTAGGGTTAGGGTTAGGGTTAGGGTTGGTGTTAGGGTTAGGATTAGGGTTAGAGTTAGGGTTAGGGTTAGGGTTAGGGTTGGTGTTAGGGTTAGGGTTAGGGTTAGGGTTAGGGTTGGTGTTAGGTTTAGTGTTTGGGTTAGGGTTAGGGTAGGTGTTAGGTTTAGGGTTAGGGTTAAGTTTAGGTTTGGTGTTAGGGTTAGGATTAGGGTTAGGGTTAGGGTTGGTGTTATGGTTAGTGTTTTGGTTAGGGTTAGGGTTGGTGTTAGGTTTAGGGTTAGGGTTAGGGTTAGGGTTAGGGTTGGTGTTAGGGTTAGGGTTAGGGTTAGGGTTCGTGTTAGGCATAGGGTTAGGGTTAGGGTTAGGGTTAGGGTTGGTGTTAGGGTTAGGGTTAGGGTTAGGGTTAGGTTTGGTGTTAGGGTTAGGGTTAGGGTTAGGATTAGGTTTGGTGTTAGGTTTAGGGTTAGGGTTAGGGTTAGGTTTGGTGTTAGGGTTAGGGTTAGGGTTAGGGTTAGGGTTGGTGTTAGGTATAGGGTTAGGGTTAGGGTTAGGGTTAGGGTTAGGGTTGGTGTTAGGGTTAGGGTTAGGGTTAGGGTTAGTGTTAGGGTTAGGGTTAGGGTTAGGGTTAGGTTACCCCGAGAACTACCCCTCGCCCTAGGCCTACGCCTAGCACTACATCTGGTCCTACACCTACCCCTGTCCCTACAGCTCCCTCTACCCATAGGCCAACCCTCATCCCTACCCCTAGCCACAGCTCCCACTCCTGGTCCTAGGCCTACTCCGAGCTTTACCCCGACACCCACCCCTTGCCCTTTGCCTACCCCAGCGCTACGCCTACCGCTCCCACTAGCCCTACCTCGGGCCCTAGACCAACGCCAAGTGCTCACTCTAGTCCGAAGCCTAGCACTTGCCCATCGCCAACCGGTACACCATGCCCTACCGATAGCCAGAGCACTAACCCGTGTCCTACGAAATCAACCTGGACCCACCATTAGCCACACCCTAATCCAGCCCTACATCCGTTCGGAGTCCTAGGACTACCCGGAGCCATTTCGTGACACCTACCCCTAGTCCTCGGCCAACCCCTACCACTACCACTAGTCCTAGGCTTAACATGAGCCCTGACCCTAACACTGCCCGTGGGCCTCTGCCAAACACTAGCCCTTCAACTAACCCTACCCCGAGCACTACCCCTCGCCCTAGGCCTACGCCTAGCACTACCTCTGGTCCTACTACTACCCCTGGCCCTACAGCTCCCCCTACCAATAGGCCCACCCCCAACCCTACCACTAGCCACAGCTCCCACTCCTGGCCCTAGGCCTACTCCGAGGTTTACCTCGACACCCACCCCTTACCCTATGCCTACCCCAGCGCTACGCCTACCGCTCACACTAGCCCTAGCTCGTGCCCTAGACCAACGCCCATGGCTCCTTCTAGTCCGAGGCCTAGAACTTGCCCGTCGCTGACCAGTACACCTTGCCCTTGTTAGGGTTAGGGTTAGGGTTAGGGTTAGGATTAGGGTTTAGGGTTACGGTTAGGGTTAGGGTTAGGGTTAGGGTTGGTGTTAAGTATAGGGTTAGGGTTAGGGTTAGGGTTAGGGTTGGTGTTAGGGTTAGGGTTAGGGTTAGGGTTAGTGTTAGGATTAGGGTTAGGGTTAGGGTTAGGATTAGGGTTAGGGTTGGTGTTAGGGTTAGGGTTAGGTTTAGGGTTAGGGTTCGTGTTAGGCATAGGGTTAGGGTTAGGGTTAGGGTTAGGGTT
>NW_027669272.1:1310000-1312500 GCF_964194185.1 Rhinolophus hipposideros
GTTAGGGTTAGGGTTAGGGTTAGGGTTAGGGTTGGTGTTAGGGTTAGGGTTAGGGTTAGGGTTAGGGTTAGGATTAGGGTTAGGGTTGGTGTTAGGGTTAGAGTTAGGGTTAGGGTTAGGGTTAGGGTTGGTGTTAGGGTTAGGGTTAGGGTTACGGTTAGGGTTGGTGTTAGGTATAGGGTTAGGGTTAGGGTTAGGGTTGGTGTTAGGGTTAGGGTTAGGGTTAGGGTTAATGTTAGGTTTAGGGATAGGGTTAGGGTTAGGATTAGGGTTAGGGTTGGTGTTAGGGTTAGGGTTAGGGTTAGGGTTAGTGTTGGTGTTAGGCATAGGGTTAGGGTTAGGGTTAGGGTTTGGGTTGGTGTTAGGGTTAGGGTTAGGGTTAGGGTTAGTGTTGATGTTAGGGTTAGGGTTAGGGTTAGGATTAGGGTTAGGGTTGGTGTTAGGGTTAGGGTTAGGGTTAGGGTTAGGGTTGGTGTTAGGGTTAGGATTAGGGTTAGAGTTAGGGTTAGGGTTAGGGTTAGGGTTGGTGTTAGGGTTAGGGTTAGGGTTAGGGTTAGGGTTGGTGTTAGGTTTAGTGTTTGGGTTAGGGTTAGGGTAGGTGTTAGGTTTAGGGTTAGGGTTAAGTTTAGGTTTGGTGTTAGGGTTAGGGTTAGGGTTAGGGTTAGGGTTGGTGTTATGGTTAGTGTTTGGGTTAGGGTTAGGGTTGGTGTTAGGTTTAGGGTTAGGGTTAGGGTTAGGGTTAGGGTTGGTGTTAGGGTTAGGGTTAGGGTTAGGGTTCGTGTTAGGCATAGGGTTAGGGTTAGGGTTAGGGTTAGGGTTGGTGTTAGGGTTAGGGTTAGGGTTAGGGTTAGGTTTGGTGTTAGGGTTAGGGTTAGGGTTAGGATTAGGTTTGGTGTTAGGTTTAGGGTTAGGGTTAGGGTTAGGTTTGGTGTTAGGGTTAGGGTTAGGGTTAGGGTTAGGGTTGGTGTTAGGTATAGGGTTAGGGTTAGGGTTAGGGTTAGGGTTAGGGTTGGTGTTAGGGTTAGGGTTAGGGTTAGGGTTAGTGTTAGGGTTAGGGTTAGGGTTAGGGTTAGGTTACCCCGAGAACTACCCCTCGCCCTAGGCCTACGCCTAGCACTACATCTGGTCCTACACCTACCCCTGTCCCTACAGCTCCCTCTACCCATAGGCCAACCCTCATCCCTACCCCTAGCCACAGCTCCCACTCCTGGTCCTAGGCCTACTCCGAGCTTTACCCCGACACCCACCCCTTGCCCTTTGCCTACCCCAGCGCTACGCCTACCGCTCCCACTAGCCCTACCTCGGGCCCTAGACCAACGCCAAGTGCTCACTCTAGTCCGAAGCCTAGCACTTGCCCATCGCCAACCGGTACACCATGCCCTACCGATAGCAAGAGCACTAACCCGTGTCCTACGAAATCAACCTGGACCCACCATTAGCCACACCCTAATCCAGCCCTACATCCGTTCGGAGTCCTAGGACTACCCGGAGCCATTTCGTGACACCTACCCCTAGTCCTCGGCCAACCACTACCACTACCACTAGTCCTAGGCTTAACATGAGCCCTGACCCTAACACTGCCCGTGGGCCTCTGCCAAACACTAGCCCTTCAACTAACCCTACCCCGAGCACTACCCCTCGCCCTAGGCCTACGCCTAGCACTACCTCTGGTCCTACTACTACCCCTGGCCCTACAGCTCCCCCTACCAATAGGCCCACCCCCAACCCTACCACTAGCCACAGCTCCCACTCCTGGCCCTAGGCCTACTCCGAGGTTTACCTCGACACCCACCCCTTACCCTATGCCTACCCCAGCGCTACGCCTACCGCTCACACTAGCCCTAGCTCGTGCCCTAGACCAACGCCCATGGCTCCTTCTAGTCCGAGGCCTAGAACTTGCCCGTCGCTGACCAGTACACCTTGCCCTTGTTAGGGTTAGGGTTAGGGTTAGGGTTAGGATTAGGGTTTAGGGTTACGGTTAGGGTTAGGGTTAGGGTTAGGGTTAGGGTTAGGGTTAGGGTTGGTGTTAGGTATAGGGTTAGGGTTAGGGTTAGGGTTAGGGTTAGAGTTGGTGTTAGGGTTAGGGTTAGGGTTAGGGTTAGTGTTAGGATTAGGGTTAGGGTTAGGGTTAGGATTAGGGTTAGGGTTGGTGTTAGGGTTAGGGTTAGGTTTAGGGTTAGGGTTCGTGTTAGGCATAGGGTTAGGGTTAGGGTTAGGGTTAGGGTTAGGGTTGGTGTTAGGGTTAGGGTTAGGGTTAGGGTTAGGGTTTTAGGGTTAGGGTTAGGGTTAGGATTAGGATTAGGGTTGTTGTTAGGGTTAGGGTTAGGGTTAGGGTTGGTGTTCGGGTTAGGGGTAGGGTTAGGGTTAGGGTTAGGGTTAGGGTTAGGGTTGGTGTTAGGTATAGGGTTAGGGTTAGGGTTAGGGTTAGGGTTAGGGTTGGTGTTAGGGTTAGGGTTAGGGTTAGGGTTAGGGTTGTTGTTAGGGTTAGGGTTAGGGTTAG